>NW_027275607.1:0-54626 GCF_030028105.1 Mobula birostris | reverse complement strand
ATATCTCTGTCCTGTACACCCTCTCATCTCCACCTGAGATTCACTCAAGCAGCCGGTATATCTCTCTCCTGTACACCCTCTCATCTCCATCTGAGATTCACTCAAGCAGCCGGTATATCTTTCCCCTGTACACCCTCTAAACTCCACCTGAGATTCACTCAACCAGCCGCTATATCTCTCTCCTGTACATCCTCTCATCTCCACCTGTGATTCTGACAACCAGCCGGTATATCTCTCTCCTGTACACCCTCTCATCTCCATCTGAGATTCACTCAACCACCCACTATATCTGTCTGCTGTAAACCCTGTCATCTCCACCTGAGATTCTGACAACCAGCCGGTATATCTCTCTCCTGTACACAGTCTCATCTCCACCTGAGATTCACTCAGCAGCCGGTATATCTCTCTCCTGTACACCCTCTCATCTCCACCTGAGATTCACTCGACCAGCCGGTATATCTCTCGCCTGTACGCCCTCTCATCTCCACCTGAGATTCAATCAACCAGCCGGTATATCTCTCTCCTGTACGCCCTCTCATCTTAACCTGAGATTCACTCAAGCAGCCGGTATATCTCTCTCCTGTACGCCCTCTCATCTCCACCTGAGATTCACTCAAGCAGCCGGTATATCTCTCTCCTGTACGCCCTCTCATCTCCACCTGAGATTCACTCGACCAGCCGGTATATCTCTCTGCTGTACACCCTCTCATCTCCACGTGAGATTCGCTCGACAAGATGGTATATCTCTCTCCTGTACACCCTCTCATCTCCAACTGAGATTCACTCAACCAGCCGATATATCTCTCTGCTGTACATCCTGTCATCTCCACCTGACATTCTGACAACCAGCCGGTATATCGCTGTCATGTATACCCTCTCATCTCCATCTGAGATTCACTCAAGCAGCCGGTATATCTTTCCCCTGTACACCCTCTAAACTCCACCTGAGATTCACTCAACCAGCCGCTATATCTCTCTCCTGTACATCCTCTCATCTCCACCTGTGATTCTGACAACCAGCCGGTATATCTCTCTCCTGTACACCCTCTCATCTCCATCTGAGATTCACTCAACCACCCACTATATCTGTCTGCTGTAAACCCTGTCATCTCCACCTGAGATTCTGACAACCAGCCGGTATATCTCACTCCTGTACACAGTCTCATCTCCACCTGAGATTCACTCAGCAGCCGGTATATCTCTCTCCTGTACACCCTCTCATCTCCACCTGAGATTCACTCGACCAGCCGGTATATCTCTCGCCTGTACGCCCTCTCATCTCCACCTGAGATTCAATCAACCAGCCAGTATATCTCTCTCCTGTACGCCCTCTCATCTTAACCTGAGATTCACTCAAGCAGCCGGTATATCTCTCTCCTGTACGTCTTCTCATCTCCACCTGAGAATCACTCGACCAGCCGGTATATCTCTCTCCTGTACAACCTCTCATCTCCACCTGAGATTCATCGACGAGCCGGTATATCTCTCTCCTGTACGCCCTCTCATCTCCACCTGAGATTCACTCATGCAGCCGGTATATCTCTCTCCTGTACGCCCTCTCATCTCCACCTGAGATTCACTCGACCAGCCGGTATATCTCTCTCCTGTACGCTCTCTCATCTCCACCTGAGATTCACTCGACCAGCCGATATATCTCCCTCCTGTACGCCCTCTCATCTCCACCTGAGATTCAATCAAGCAGCCGGTATATCTCTGTCCTGTACACCCTCTCATCTCCACCTGAGATTCACTCAAGCAGCCGGTATATCTCTCTCCTGTACACCCTCTCATCTCCATCTGAGATTCACTCAAGCAGCCGGTATATCTTTCCCCTGTACACCCTCTAAACTCCACCTGAGATTCACTCAACCAGCCGCTATATCTCTCTCCTGTACATCCTCTCATCTCCACCTGTGATTCTGACAACCAGCCGGTATATCTCTCTCCTGTACACCCTCTCATCTCCATCTGAGATTCACTCAACCACCCACTATATCTGTCTGCTGTAAACCCTGTCATCTCCACCTGAGATTCTGACAACCAGCCGGTATATCTCTCTCCTGTACACAGTCTCATCTCCACCTGAGATTCACTCAGCAGCCGGTATATCTCTCTCCTGTACACCCTCTCATCTCCACCTGAGATTCACTCGACCAGCCGGTATATCTCTCGCCTGTACGCCCTCTCATCTCCACCTGAGATTCAATCAACCAGCCGGTATATCTCTCTCCTGTACGCCCTCTCATCTTAACCTGAGATTCACTCAAGCAGCCGGTATATCTCTCTCCTGTACGCCCTCTCATCTCCACCTGAGATTCACTCAAGCAGCCGGTATATCTCTCTCCTGTACGCCCTCTCATCTCCACCTGAGATTCACTCGACCAGCCGGTATATCTCTCTGCTGTACACCCTCTCATCTCCACGTGAGATTCGCTCGACAAGATGGTATATCTCTCTCCTGTACACCCTCTCATCTCCAACTGAGATTCACTCAACCAGCCGATATATCTCTCTGCTGTACATCCTGTCATCTCCACCTGACATTCTGACAACCAGCCGGTATATCGCTGTCATGTATACCCTCTCATCTCCATCTGAGATTCACTCAAGCAGCCGGTATATCTTTCCCCTGTACACCCTCTAAACTCCACCTGAGATTCACTCAACCAGCCGCTATATCTCTCTCCTGTACATCCTCTCATCTCCACCTGTGATTCTGACAACCAGCCGGTATATCTCTCTCCTGTACACCCTCTCATCTCCATCTGAGATTCACTCAACCACCCACTATATCTGTCTGCTGTAAACCCTGTCATCTCCACCTGAGATTCTGACAACCAGCCGGTATATCTCACTCCTGTACACAGTCTCATCTCCACCTGAGATTCACTCAGCAGCCGGTATATCTCTCTCCTGTACACCCTCTCATCTCCACCTGAGATTCACTCGACCAGCCGGTATATCTCTCGCCTGTACGCCCTCTCATCTCCACCTGAGATTCAATCAACCAGCCAGTATATCTCTCTCCTGTACGCCCTCTCATCTTAACCTGAGATTCACTCAAGCAGCCGGTATATCTCTCTCCTGTACGTCTTCTCATCTCCACCTGAGAATCACTCGACCAGCCGGTATATCTCTCTCCTGTACACCCTCTCATCTCCACCTGAGATTCATCGACGAGCCGGTATATCTCTCTCCTGTACGCCCTCTCATCTCCACCTGAGATTCACTCAAGCAGCCGGTATATCTCTCTCCTGTACGCCCTCTCATCTCCACCTGAGATTCACTCGACCAGCCGGTATATCTCTCTCCTGTACGCTCTCTCATCTCCACCTGAGATTCACTCGACCAGCCGATATATCTCCCTCCTGTACGCCCTCTCATCTCCACCTGAGATTCAATCAAGCAGCCGGTATATCTCTGTCCTGTACACCCTCTCATCTCCACCTGAGATTCACTCAAGCAGCCGGTATATCTCTCTCCTGTACACCCTCTCATCTCCATCTGAGATTCACTCAAGCAGCCGGTATATCTCTCTCCTGTACACCCTCTCATCTCCATCTGAGATTCACTCAACCACCCACTACATCTTTCTGCTGTAAACCCTGTCATCTCCACCTGAGATTCTGACAACCAGCCGGTATATCTCTCTCCTGTACGCCCTCTCATCTTAACCTGAGATTCAATCAAGCAGCCGGTATATCTCTCTCCTGTACGTCTTCTCATCTCCACCTGAGAATCACTCGACCAGCCGGTATATCTCTCTCCTGTACACCCTCTCATCTCCACCTGAGATTCACTCGACCAGCAGGTATATCTCTCTCCTGTACGCTCCCTCATCTCCACCTGAGATTCACTCGACCAGCCGGTATATCTGTCTCCTGCACACCCTCTCATCTCCACCTGAGATTCACTCGACCAGCCGGTATATCTCACTCCTCTACACACTCTCATCTCCAACTGAGATTCACTCAACCAGCCGGTATATCTCTGTCCTGTACACCCTCTAATCACCTTCTGAGATTCACTCTACGAGCCGTAATATCTCTCTCCTGTCCACCCTGTCATCTCCCCCTGCGATTCTGACAACCAGCCAGTATATCTCTCTCCTGCACGCCCTCTCATCTCCACCTGAGATTCACTCACGCAGCCGGTATATCTCCCTCCTGTACACCCTCTCATCTCCACCTGAGATTCACTCAAGCAGCCGGTATATCTCCCTCCTGTACACCCTCTCATCTCCATCTGAGATTCACTCAAGCAGCCGGTATATCTTTCCCCTGTACACCCTCTCATCTCCACCTGAGATTCACTCAACCAGCCGCTATATCTCTCTCCTGTACATCCTCTCATCTCCACCTGAGATTCTGACAACCAGCCGGTATATCTCTCTCCTGTACACAGTCTCATCTCCACCTGAGATTCACTCAGCAGCCGGTATACCTCTCTCCTGTACACCCTCCAATCTCCACCTGAGATTCACTCGACCAGCCGGTATATCTCTCTGCTGTACACCCTCTCATCTCCACGTGACATTCGCTCGACAAGCCGGTATATCTCTCTCCTGTACACCCTCTCATCTCCACCTGAGATTCACTCGACCAGCCGAAATATCTCTCTGCTGTACATCCTGTCATCTCCACCTGATATTCTGACAACCAGCCGGTATATCGCTGTCATGTACACCCTCTCATCTCCAACCGGAGATTCACTCGACCAGCCGGTATATCTCTCTCCTGTGCGCCCTGTCATCTCCACCTGAGATCCACTCGACCAGCCGATATATCTCCCTCCTGTAAGACCTGTCGTCTCCACCTGAGATTCACTCAAGCAGCCGGTATATCTCTCTCCTGTACACCCTCTCATCTCCACCTGAGATTCACAAAAGCAGCTGATATATATCTCTCCTGTACACACTCTCATCTCCGCCTTTGATTCACTCATGCAGCCGGTATATCTCTCTCCTGTACACCCTCTCATCTCCACCTGAGATTCACTCATGCAGCCGGTATATCTCTCTCCTGTACACCCTCTCATCTCCACCTGAGATTCACTCGACCAGCCGGTATATCTCTCTCCTGTACACAGTCTCATCTCCACCTGAGATTCACTCGACCAGCCGGTATATCTCTCTCCTGTACGCCCTGTCATCTCCACCTGAGATTCACAAAAGCAGCTGATATATATCTCTCCTGTACACACTCTCATCTCTGCCTTTGATTCACTCATGCAGCCGGTATATCTCTCTCCTGTACACCCTCTCATCTCCACCTGAGATTCACTCCAGCAGCCGGTATATCTCTCTCCTGTACACCCTCTCATCTCCACCTGAGATTCACTCGACCAGCCGATATATCTCCCTCCTGTACGCCCTCTCATCTCCACCTGAGATTCAATCAAGCAGCCGGTATATCTCTCTCCTGTACACCCTCTCATCTCCACCTGAGATTCACTCAAGCAGCCGGTATATCTCTCTCCTGTACACCCTCTCATCTCCATCTGAGATTCACTCAACCACCCACTATATCTGTCTGCTGTAAACCCTGTCATCTCCACCTGAGATTCTGACAACCAGCCGGTATATCTCTGTCCTCTACACACTCTCATCTCCACCTGAGATTCACTCAGCAGCCGGTATATCTCTCTCCTGTACACCCTCTCATCTCCACCTGAGATTCACTCGACCAGCCGAAATATCTCTCTGCTGTACATCCTGTCATCTCCACCTGATATTCTGACAACCAGCCGGTATATCGCTGTCATGTACACCCTCTCATCTCCAACCGGAGATTCACTCGACCAGCCGGTATATCTCTCTCCTGTGCGCCCTGTCATCTCCACCTGAGATCCACTCGACCAGCCGATATATCTCCCTCCTGTAAAACCTGTCGTCTCCACTTGAGATTCACTGAAGCAGCCGGTATATCTCTCTCCTGTACACCCTCTCATCTCCACCTGAGATTCACAAAAGCAGCTGATATATATCTCTCCTGTACACACTCTCATCTCCGCCTTTGATTCACTCATGCAGCCGGTATATCTCTCTCCTGTACACCCTCTCATCTCCACCTGAGATTCACTCCAGCAGCCGGTATATCTCTCTCCTGTACACCCTCTCATCTCCACCTGAGATTCACTCATGCAGCCGGTATATCTCTCTCCTGTACACCCTCTCATCTCCACCTGAGATTCACTCGACCAGCCGGTATATCTCTCTCCTGTACACAGTCTCATCTCCACCTGAGATTCACTCAAGCAGACGGTATATCTCTCTCCTGTACGCCCTGTCATCTCCACCTGTGATTCACTCAAGCAGCCGGTATATCTCTCTCCTGTACACCCTCTCATCTCCACCTGAGGTTCTCTCAAGCAGCCTGTATATCTCTCTCCTGTACACCCTCTCATCTCCATCTGAGATTCACTCAAGCAGCCGGTATATCTTTCCCCTGTACACCCTCTCATCTCCACCTGAGATTCACTCAACCAGCCGGTATATCTCTCTCCTGTATACGCTCTCATCTCCACCTGAGTTTCTGACAACCAGCCGGTATATCTCTCTCATGTACACCCTCTCATCTCCATCTGAGAATAACTCAACCAGCCACTATATCTGTCTGCTGTACATCCTGTCATCTCCACCTGAGATTCTGACAACCAGCCGGTATATCTCTCTCATGTACACCCTCTCATCTCCACCTGAGATTCACTCGACCAGCCGATATATCTCTCGACTGTCCGCCCTCTCATCTCCACCTGAGATTCACTCGACCAGCCGGTATATTTCTCTCCTTTGCGCCCTCTGATCTCCACCTGAGATTCACTCGACCAGCCGGTCTATCTCTCTCCTGTAGGCCCTCTCATCTCCACCTGAGATTCACTCAAGCAGCCGGTAAATCTCTCACCTCTACGCCCTCTCATCTCCAGCTGAGATTCACTCGACCAGCCGGTATATCTCTCTCCTGAACGCTCTCTCATCTCCACCTGAGATTCACTCGACCAGCCGATATATCTCCCTCCTGTACGCCCTCTCATCTCCACCTGAGATTCAATCAAGCAGCCGGTATATCTCTCTCCTGTACACCCTCTCATCTCCACCTGAGATTCACTCAAGCAGCCGGTATATCTCTCTCCTGTACACCCTCTCATCTCCATCTGAGATTCACTCAAGCAGCCGGTATATCTTTCCCCTGTACACCCTCTAAACTCCACCTGAGATTCACTCAACCAGCCGCTATATCTGTCTCCTGTACATCCTCTCATCTCCACCTGTGATTCTGACAACCAGCCGGTATATCCCTCTCCTGTACACCCTCTCATCTCCATCTGAGATTCACTCAACCACCCACTATATCTGTCTGCTGTAAACCCTGTCATCTCCACCTGAGATTCTGACAACCAGCCGGTATATCTCTCTCCTGTACACAGTCTCATCTCCACCTGAGATTCACTCAGCAGCCGGTATATCTCTCTTCTGTACACCCTCTCATCTCCACCTGAGATTCACTCGACCAGCCGGTATATCTCTCTGCTGTACACCCTCTCATCTCCACGTGAGATTCGCTCGACAAGATGGTATATCTCTCTCCTGTACACCCTCTCATCTCCAACTGAGATTCACTCAACCAGCCGATATATCTCTCTGCTGTACATCCTGTCATCTCCACCTGACATTCTGACAACCAGCCGGTATATCGCTGTCATGTATACCCTCTCATCTCCATCTGAGATTCACTCAAGCAGCCGGTATATCTTTCCCCTGTACACCCTCTAAACTCCACCTGAGATTCACTCAACCAGCCGCTATATCTCTCTCCTGTACATCCTCTCATCTCCACCTGTGATTCTGACAACCAGCCGGTATATCTCTCTCCTGTACACCCTCTCATCTCCATCTGAGATTCACTCAACCACCCACTATATCTGTCTGCTGTAAACCCTGTCATCTCCACCTGAGATTCTGACAACCAGCCGGTATATCTCTCTCCTGTACACAGTCTCATCTCCACCTGAGATTCACTCAGCAGCCGGTATATCTCTCTCCTGTACACCCTCTCATCTCCACCTGAGATTCAGTCGACCAGCCGGTATATCTCTCGCCTGTACGCCCTCTCATCTCCACCTGAGATTCAATCAACCAGCCGGTATATCTCTCTCCTGTACGCCCTCTCATCTTAACCTGAGATTCACTCAAGCAGCCGGTATATCTCTCTCCTGTACGTCTTCTCATCTCCACCTGAGAATCACTCGACCAGCCGGTATATCTCTCTCCTGTACACCCTCTCATCTCCACCTGAGATTCATCGACGAGCCGGTATATCTCTCTCCTGTACGCCCTCTCATCTCCACCTGAGATTCACTCATGCAGCCGGTATATCTCTCTCCTGTACGCCCTCTCATCTCCACCTGAGATTCACTCGACCAGCCGGTATATCTCTCTCCTGTACGCTCTCTCATCTCCACCTGAGATTCACTCGACCAGCCGATATATCTCCCTCCTGTACGCCCTCTCATCTCCACCTGAGATTCAATCAAGCAGCCGGTATATCTCTGTCCTGTACACCCTCTCATCTCCACCTGAGATTCACTCAACCAGCCGGTATATCTCTCTCCTGTACACAGTCTCATCTCCACCTGAGATTCACTCAGCAGCCGGTATATCTCTCTTCTGTACACCCTCTCATCTCCACCTGAGATTCACTCGACCAGCCGGTATATCTCTCTGCTGTACACCCTCTCATCTCCACGTGAGATTCGCTCGACAAGATGGTATATCTCTCTCCTGTACACCCTCTCATCTCCAACTGAGATTCACTCAACCAGCCGATATATCTCTCTGCTGTACATCCTGTCATCTCCACCTGACATTCTGACAACCAGCCGGTATATCGCTGTCATGTATACCCTCTCATCTCCATCTGAGATTCACTCAAGCAGCCGGTATATCTTTCCCCTGTACACCCTCTAAACTCCACCTGAGATTCACTCAACCAGCCGCTATATCTCTCTCCTGTACATCCTCTCATCTCCACCTGTGATTCTGACAACCAGCCGGTATATCTCTCTCCTGTACACCCTCTCATCTCCATCTGAGATTCACTCAACCACCCACTATATCTGTCTGCTGTAAACCCTGTCATCTCCACCTGAGATTCTGACAACCAGCCGGTATATCTCTCTCCTGTACACAGTCTCATCTCCACCTGAGATTCACTCAGCAGCCGGTATATCTCTCTCCTGTACACCCTCTCATCTCCACCTGAGATTCACTCGACCAGCCGGTATATCTCTCGCCTGTACGCCCTCTCATCTCCACCTGAGATTCAATCAACCAGCCGGTATATCTCTCTCCTGTACGCCCTCTCATCTTAACCTGAGATTCACTCAAGCAGCCGGTATATCTCTCTCCTGTACGTCTTCTCATCTCCACCTGAGAATCACTCGACCAGCCGGTATATCTCTCTCCTGTACAACCTCTCATCTCCACCTGAGATTCATCGACGAGCCGGTATATCTCTCTCCTGTACGCCCTCTCATCTCCACCTGAGATTCACTCATGCAGCCGGTATATCTCTCCCCTGTACGCCCTCTCATCTCCACCTGAGATTCACTCGACCAGCCGGTATATCTCTCTCCTGTACGCTCTCTCATCTCCACCTGAGATTCACTCGACCAGCCGATATATCTCCCTCCTGTACGCCCTCTCATCTCCACCTGAGATTCAATCAAGCAGCCGGTATATCTCTGTCCTGTACACCCTCTCATCTCCACCTGAGATTCACTCAAGCAGCCGGTATATCTCTCTCCTGTACACCCTCTCATCTCCATCTGAGATTCACTCAAGCAGCCGGTATATCTTTCCCCTGTACACCCTCTAAACTCCACCTGAGATTCACTCAACCAGCCGCTATATCTCTCTCCTGTACATCCTCTCATCTCCACCTGTGATTCTGACAACCAGCCGGTATATCTCTCTCCTGTACACCCTCTCATCTCCATCTGAGATTCACTCAACCACCCACTATATCTGTCTGCTGTAAACCCTGTCATCTCCACCTGAGATTCTGACAACCAGCCGGTATATCTCTCTCCTGTACACAGTCTCATCTCCACCTGAGATTCACTCAGCAGCCGGTATATCTCTCTCCTGTACACCCTCTCATCTCCACCTGAGATTCACTCGACCAGCCGGTATATCTCTCGCCTGTACGCCCTCTCATCTCCACCTGAGATTCAATCAACCAGCCGGTATATCTCTCTCCTGTACGCCCTCTCATCTTAACCTGAGATTCACTCAAGCAGCCGGTATATCTCTCTCCTGTACGCCCTCTCATCTCCACCTGAGATTCACTCAAGCAGCCGGTATATCTCTCTCCTGTACGCCCTCTCATCTCCACCTGAGATTCACTCGACCAGCCGGTATATCTCTCTGCTGTACACCCTCTCATCTCCACGTGAGATTCGCTCGACAAGATGGTATATCTCTCTCCTGTACACCCTCTCATCTCCAACTGAGATTCACTCAACCAGCCGATATATCTCTCTGCTGTACATCCTGTCATCTCCACCTGACATTCTGACAACCAGCCGGTATATCGCTGTCATGTATACCCTCTCATCTCCATCTGAGATTCACTCAAGCAGCCGGTATATCTTTCCCCTGTACACCCTCTAAACTCCACCTGAGATTCACTCAACCAGCCGCTATATCTCTCTCCTGTACATCCTCTCATCTCCACCTGTGATTCTGACAACCAGCCGGTATATCTCTCTCCTGTACACCCTCTCATCTCCATCTGAGATTCACTCAACCACCCACTATATCTGTCTGCTGTAAACCCTGTCATCTCCACCTGAGATTCTGACAACCAGCCGGTATATCTCACTCCTGTACACAGTCTCATCTCCACCTGAGATTCACTCAGCAGCCGGTATATCTCTCTCCTGTACACCCTCTCATCTCCACCTGAGATTCACTCGACCAGCCGGTATATCTCTCGCCTGTACGCCCTCTCATCTCCACCTGAGATTCAATCAACCAGCCAGTATATCTCTCTCCTGTACGCCCTCTCATCTTAACCTGAGATTCACTCAAGCAGCCGGTATATCTCTCTCCTGTACGTCTTCTCATCTCCACCTGAGAATCACTCGACCAGCCGGTATATCTCTCTCCTGTACAACCTCTCATCTCCACCTGAGATTCATCGACGAGCCGGTATATCTCTCTCCTGTACGCCCTCTCATCTCCACCTGAGATTCACTCATGCAGCCGGTATATCTCTCTCCTGTACGCCCTCTCATCTCCACCTGAGATTCACTCGACCAGCCGGTATATCTCTCTCCTGTACGCTCTCTCATCTCCACCTGAGATTCACTCGACCAGCCGATATATCTCCCTCCTGTACGCCCTCTCATCTCCACCTGAGATTCAATCAAGCAGCCGGTATATCTCTGTCCTGTACACCCTCTCATCTCCACCTGAGATTCACTCAAGCAGCCGGTATATCTCTCTCCTGTACACCCTCTCATCTCCATCTGAGATTCACTCAAGCAGCCGGTATATCTTTCCCCTGTACACCCTCTAAACTCCACCTGAGATTCACTCAACCAGCCGCTATATCTCTCTCCTGTACATCCTCTCATCTCCACCTGTGATTCTGACAACCAGCCGGTATATCTCTCTCCTGTACACCCTCTCATCTCCATCTGAGATTCACTCAACCACCCACTATATCTGTCTGCTGTAAACCCTGTCATCTCCACCTGAGATTCTGACAACCAGCCGGTATATCTCTCTCCTGTACACAGTCTCATCTCCACCTGAGATTCACTCAGCAGCCGGTATATCTCTCTCCTGTACACCCTCTCATCTCCACCTGAGATTCACTCGACCAGCCGGTATATCTCTCGCCTGTACGCCCTCTCATCTCCACCTGAGATTCAATCAACCAGCCGGTATATCTCTCTCCTGTACGCCCTCTCATCTTAACCTGAGATTCACTCAAGCAGCCGGTATATCTCTCTCCTGTACGCCCTCTCATCTCCACCTGAGATTCACTCAAGCAGCCGGTATATCTCTCTCCTGTACGCCCTCTCATCTCCACCTGAGATTCACTCGACCAGCCGGTATATCTCTCTGCTGTACACCCTCTCATCTCCACGTGAGATTCGCTCGACAAGATGGTATATCTCTCTCCTGTACACCCTCTCATCTCCAACTGAGATTCACTCAACCAGCCGATATATCTCTCTGCTGTACATCCTGTCATCTCCACCTGACATTCTGACAACCAGCCGGTATATCGCTGTCATGTATACCCTCTCATCTCCATCTGAGATTCACTCAAGCAGCCGGTATATCTTTCCCCTGTACACCCTCTAAACTCCACCTGAGATTCACTCAACCAGCCGCTATATCTCTCTCCTGTACATCCTCTCATCTCCACCTGTGATTCTGACAACCAGCCGGTATATCTCTCTCCTGTACACCCTCTCATCTCCATCTGAGATTCACTCAACCACCCACTATATCTGTCTGCTGTAAACCCTGTCATCTCCACCTGAGATTCTGACAACCAGCCGGTATATCTCACTCCTGTACACAGTCTCATCTCCACCTGAGATTCACTCAGCAGCCGGTATATCTCTCTCCTGTACACCCTCTCATCTCCACCTGAGATTCACTCGACCAGCCGGTATATCTCTCGCCTGTACGCCCTCTCATCTCCACCTGAGATTCAATCAACCAGCCAGTATATCTCTCTCCTGTACGCCCTCTCATCTTAACCTGAGATTCACTCAAGCAGCCGGTATATCTCTCTCCTGTACGTCTTCTCATCTCCACCTGAGAATCACTCGACCAGCCGGTATATCTCTCTCCTGTACACCCTCTCATCTCCACCTGAGATTCATCGACGAGCCGGTATATCTCTCTCCTGTACGCCCTCTCATCTCCACCTGAGATTCACTCAAGCAGCCGGTATATCTCTCTCCTGTACGCCCTCTCATCTCCACCTGAGATACACTCGACCAGCCGGTATATCTCTCTCCTGTACGCCCTCTCATCTCCACCTGAGATACACTCGACCAGCCGGTATATCTCCCTCCTGTACGCTCTCTCGTCTCCACCTGAGATTCACTCGACCAGCCGATATATCTCCCTCCTGTACGCCCTCTCATCTCCACCTGAGATTCAATCAAGCAGCCGGTATATCTCTGTCCTGTACACCCTCTCATCTCCACCTGAGATTCACTCAAGCAGCCGGTATATCTCTCTCCTGTACACCCTCTCATCTCCATCTGAGATTCACTCAAGCAGCCGGTATATCTCTCTCCTGTACACCCTCTCATCTCCATCTGAGATTCACTCAACCACCCACTACATCTTTCTGCTGTAAACCCTGTCATCTCCACCTGAGATTCTGACAACCAGCCGGTATATCTCTCTCCTGTACGCCCTCTCATCTTAACCTGAGATTCAATCAAGCAGCCGGTATATCTCTCTCCTGTACGTCTTCTCATCTCCACCTGAGAATCACTCGACCAGCCGGTATATCTCTCTCCTGTACACCCTCTCATCTCCACCTGAGATTCACTCGACCAGCAGGTATATCTCTCTCCTGTACGCTCCCTCATCTCCACCTGAGATTCACTCGACCAGCCGGTATATCTGTCTCCTGCACACCCTCTCATCTCCACCTGAGATTCACTCGACCAGCCGGTATATCTCACTCCTCTACACACTCTCATCTCCAACTGAGATTCACTCAACCAGCCGGTATATCTCTGTCCTGTACACCCTCTAATCACCTTCTGAGATTCACTCTACGAGCCGTAATATCTCTCTCCTGTCCACCCTGTCATCTCAACCTGCGATTCTGACAACCAGCCAGTATATCTCTCTCCTGCACGCCCTCTCATCTCCACCTGAGATTCACTCAAGCAGCCGGTATATCTCCCTCCTGTACACCCTCTCATCTCCACCTGAGATTCACTCAAGCAGCCGGTATATCTCCCTCCTGTACACCCTCTCATCTCCATCTGAGATTCACTCAAGCAGCCGGTATATCTTTCCCCTGTACACCCTCTCATCTCCACCTGAGATTCACTCAACCAGCCGCTATATCTCTCTCCTGTACATCCTCTCATCTCCACCTGAGATTCTGACAACCAGCCGGTATATCTCTCTCCTGTACACAGTCTCATCTCCACCTGAGATTCACTCAGCAGCCGGTATACCTCTCTCCTGTACACCCTCCAATCTCCACCTGAGATTCACTCGACCAGCCGGTATATCTCTCTGCTGTACACCCTCTCATCTCCACGTGACATTCGCTCGACAAGCCGGTATATCTCTCTCCTGTACACCCTCTCATCTCCACCTGAGATTCACTCGACCAGCCGAAATATCTCTCTGCTGTACATCCTGTCATCTCCACCTGATATTCTGACAACCAGCCGGTATATCGCTGTCATGTACACCCTCTCATCTCCAACCGGAGATTCACTCGACCAGCCGGTATATCTCTCTCCTGTGCGCCCTGTCATCTCCACCTGAGATCCACTCGACCAGCCGATATATCTCCCTCCTGTAAGACCTGTCGTCTCCACCTGAGATTCACTCAAGCAGCCGGTATATCTCTCTCCTGTACACCCTCTCATCTCCACCTGAGATTCACAAAAGCAGCTGATATATATCTCTCCTGTACACACTCTCATCTCCGCCTTTGATTCACTCATGCAGCCGGTATATCTCTCTCCTGTACACCCTCTCATCTCCACCTGAGATTCACTCATGCAGCCGGTATATCTCTCTCCTGTACACCCTCTCATCTCCACCTGAGATTCACTCGACCAGCCGGTATATCTCTCTCCTGTACACAGTCTCATCTCCACCTGAGATTCACTCGACCAGCCGGTATATCTCTCTCCTGTACGCCCTGTCATCTCCACCTGTAATTCACTCAAGCAGCCGGTATATCTCTCTCCTGTACACCCTCTCATCTCCACCTGAGGTTCTCTCAAGCAGCCTGTATATCTCTCTCCTGTACACCCTCTCATCTCCATCTGAGATTCACTCAAGCAGCCGGTATATCTTTCCCCTGTACACCCTCTCATCTCCACCTGAGATTCACTCAACCAGCCGGTATATCTCTCTCCTGTACACGCTCTCATCTCCACCTGAGTTTCTGACAACCAGCCGGTATATCTCTCTCATGTACACCCTCTCATCTCCATCTGAGATTCACTCATGCAGCCGGTATATCTCTCTCCTGTACGCCCTCTCATCTCCACCTGAGATTCACTCGACCAGCCGGTATATCTCTCTCCTGTACGCTCTCTCATCTCCACCTGAGATTCACTCGACCAGCCGATATATCTCCCTCCTGTACGCCCTCTCATCTCCACCTGAGATTCAATCAAGCAGCCGGTATATCTCTGTCCTGTACACCCTCTCATCTCCACCTGAGATTCACTCAACCAGCCGGTATATCTCTCTCCTGTACACAGTCTCATCTCCACCTGAGATTCACTCAGCAGCCGGTATATCTCTCTTCTGTACACCCTCTCATCTCCACCTGAGATTCACTCGACCAGCCGGTATATCTCTCTGCTGTACACCCTCTCATCTCCACGTGAGATTCGCTCGACAAGATGGTATATCTCTCTCCTGTACACCCTCTCATCTCCAACTGAGATTCACTCAACCAGCCGATATATCTCTCTGCTGTACATCCTGTCATCTCCACCTGACATTCTGACAACCAGCCGGTATATCGCTGTCATGTATACCCTCTCATCTCCATCTGAGATTCACTCAAGCAGCCGGTATATCTTTCCCCTGTACACCCTCTAAACTCCACCTGAGATTCACTCAACCAGCCGCTATATCTCTCTCCTGTACATCCTCTCATCTCCACCTGTGATTCTGACAACCAGCCGGTATATCTCTCTCCTGTACACCCTCTCATCTCCATCTGAGATTCACTCAACCACCCACTATATCTGTCTGCTGTAAACCCTGTCATCTCCACCTGAGATTCTGACAACCAGCCGGTATATCTCTCTCCTGTACACAGTCTCATCTCCACCTGAGATTCACTCAGCAGCCGGTATATCTCTCTCCTGTACACCCTCTCATCTCCACCTGAGATTCACTCGACCAGCCGGTATATCTCTCGCCTGTACGCCCTCTCATCTCCACCTGAGATTCAATCAACCAGCCGGTATATCTCTCTCCTGTACGCCCTCTCATCTTAACCTGAGATTCACTCAAGCAGCCGGTATATCTCTCTCCTGTACGTCTTCTCATCTCCACCTGAGAATCACTCGACCAGCCGGTATATCTCTCTCCTGTACAACCTCTCATCTCCACCTGAGATTCATCGACGAGCCGGTATATCTCTCTCCTGTACGCCCTCTCATCTCCACCTGAGATTCACTCATGCAGCCGGTATATCTCTCCCCTGTACGCCCTCTCATCTCCACCTGAGATTCACTCGACCAGCCGGTATATCTCTCTCCTGTACGCTCTCTCATCTCCACCTGAGATTCACTCGACCAGCCGATATATCTCCCTCCTGTACGCCCTCTCATCTCCACCTGAGATTCAATCAAGCAGCCGGTATATCTCTGTCCTGTACACCCTCTCATCTCCACCTGAGATTCACTCAAGCAGCCGGTATATCTCTCTCCTGTACACCCTCTCATCTCCATCTGAGATTCACTCAAGCAGCCGGTATATCTTTCCCCTGTACACCCTCTAAACTCCACCTGAGATTCACTCAACCAGCCGCTATATCTCTCTCCTGTACATCCTCTCATCTCCACCTGTGATTCTGACAACCAGCCGGTATATCTCTCTCCTGTACACCCTCTCATCTCCATCTGAGATTCACTCAACCACCCACTATATCTGTCTGCTGTAAACCCTGTCATCTCCACCTGAGATTCTGACAACCAGCCGGTATATCTCTCTCCTGTACACAGTCTCATCTCCACCTGAGATTCACTCAGCAGCCGGTATATCTCTCTCCTGTACACCCTCTCATCTCCACCTGAGATTCACTCGACCAGCCGGTATATCTCTCGCCTGTACGCCCTCTCATCTCCACCTGAGATTCAATCAACCAGCCGGTATATCTCTCTCCTGTACGCCCTCTCATCTTAACCTGAGATTCACTCAAGCAGCCGGTATATCTCTCTCCTGTACGCCCTCTCATCTCCACCTGAGATTCACTCAAGCAGCCGGTATATCTCTCTCCTGTACGCCCTCTCATCTCCACCTGAGATTCACTCGACCAGCCGGTATATCTCTCTGCTGTACACCCTCTCATCTCCACGTGAGATTCGCTCGACAAGATGGTATATCTCTCTCCTGTACACCCTCTCATCTCCAACTGAGATTCACTCAACCAGCCGATATATCTCTCTGCTGTACATCCTGTCATCTCCACCTGACATTCTGACAACCAGCCGGTATATCGCTGTCATGTATACCCTCTCATCTCCATCTGAGATTCACTCAAGCAGCCGGTATATCTTTCCCCTGTACACCCTCTAAACTCCACCTGAGATTCACTCAACCAGCCGCTATATCTCTCTCCTGTACATCCTCTCATCTCCACCTGTGATTCTGACAACCAGCCGGTATATCTCTCTCCTGTACACCCTCTCATCTCCATCTGAGATTCACTCAACCACCCACTATATCTGTCTGCTGTAAACCCTGTCATCTCCACCTGAGATTCTGACAACCAGCCGGTATATCTCACTCCTGTACACAGTCTCATCTCCACCTGAGATTCACTCAGCAGCCGGTATATCTCTCTCCTGTACACCCTCTCATCTCCACCTGAGATTCACTCGACCAGCCGGTATATCTCTCGCCTGTACGCCCTCTCATCTCCACCTGAGATTCAATCAACCAGCCAGTATATCTCTCTCCTGTACGCCCTCTCATCTTAACCTGAGATTCACTCAAGCAGCCGGTATATCTCTCTCCTGTACGTCTTCTCATCTCCACCTGAGAATCACTCGACCAGCCGGTATATCTCTCTCCTGTACAACCTCTCATCTCCACCTGAGATTCATCGACGAGCCGGTATATCTCTCTCCTGTACGCCCTCTCATCTCCACCTGAGATTCACTCATGCAGCCGGTATATCTCTCTCCTGTACGCCCTCTCATCTCCACCTGAGATTCACTCGACCAGCCGGTATATCTCTCTCCTGTACGCTCTCTCATCTCCACCTGAGATTCACTCGACCAGCCGATATATCTCCCTCCTGTACGCCCTCTCATCTCCACCTGAGATTCAATCAAGCAGCCGGTATATCTCTGTCCTGTACACCCTCTCATCTCCACCTGAGATTCACTCAAGCAGCCGGTATATCTCTCTCCTGTACACCCTCTCATCTCCATCTGAGATTCACTCAAGCAGCCGGTATATCTTTCCCCTGTACACCCTCTAAACTCCACCTGAGATTCACTCAACCAGCCGCTATATCTCTCTCCTGTACATCCTCTCATCTCCACCTGTGATTCTGACAACCAGCCGGTATATCTCTCTCCTGTACACCCTCTCATCTCCATCTGAGATTCACTCAACCACCCACTATATCTGTCTGCTGTAAACCCTGTCATCTCCACCTGAGATTCTGACAACCAGCCGGTATATCTCTCTCCTGTACACAGTCTCATCTCCACCTGAGATTCACTCAGCAGCCGGTATATCTCTCTCCTGTACACCCTCTCATCTCCACCTGAGATTCACTCGACCAGCCGGTATATCTCTCGCCTGTACGCCCTCTCATCTCCACCTGAGATTCAATCAACCAGCCGGTATATCTCTCTCCTGTACGCCCTCTCATCTTAACCTGAGATTCACTCAAGCAGCCGGTATATCTCTCTCCTGTACGCCCTCTCATCTCCACCTGAGATTCACTCAAGCAGCCGGTATATCTCTCTCCTGTACGCCCTCTCATCTCCACCTGAGATTCACTCGACCAGCCGGTATATCTCTCTGCTGTACACCCTCTCATCTCCACGTGAGATTCGCTCGACAAGATGGTATATCTCTCTCCTGTACACCCTCTCATCTCCAACTGAGATTCACTCAACCAGCCGATATATCTCTCTGCTGTACATCCTGTCATCTCCACCTGACATTCTGACAACCAGCCGGTATATCGCTGTCATGTATACCCTCTCATCTCCATCTGAGATTCACTCAAGCAGCCGGTATATCTTTCCCCTGTACACCCTCTAAACTCCACCTGAGATTCACTCAACCAGCCGCTATATCTCTCTCCTGTACATCCTCTCATCTCCACCTGTGATTCTGACAACCAGCCGGTATATCTCTCTCCTGTACACCCTCTCATCTCCATCTGAGATTCACTCAACCACCCACTATATCTGTCTGCTGTAAACCCTGTCATCTCCACCTGAGATTCTGACAACCAGCCGGTATATCTCACTCCTGTACACAGTCTCATCTCCACCTGAGATTCACTCAGCAGCCGGTATATCTCTCTCCTGTACACCCTCTCATCTCCACCTGAGATTCACTCGACCAGCCGGTATATCTCTCGCCTGTACGCCCTCTCATCTCCACCTGAGATTCAATCAACCAGCCAGTATATCTCTCTCCTGTACGCCCTCTCATCTTAACCTGAGATTCACTCAAGCAGCCGGTATATCTCTCTCCTGTACGTCTTCTCATCTCCACCTGAGAATCACTCGACCAGCCGGTATATCTCTCTCCTGTACACCCTCTCATCTCCACCTGAGATTCATCGACGAGCCGGTATATCTCTCTCCTGTACGCCCTCTCATCTCCACCTGAGATTCACTCAAGCAGCCGGTATATCTCTCTCCTGTACGCCCTCTCATCTCCACCTGAGATACACTCGACCAGCCGGTATATCTCTCTCCTGTACGCTCTCTCATCTCCACCTGAGATTCACTCGACCAGCCGATATATCTCCCTCCTGTACGCCCTCTCATCTCCACCTGAGATTCAATCAAGCAGCCGGTATATCTCTGTCCTGTACACCCTCTCATCTCCACCTGAGATTCACTCAAGCAGCCGGTATATCTCTCTCCTGTACACCCTCTCATCTCCATCTGAGATTCACTCAAGCAGCCGGTATATCTCTCTCCTGTACACCCTCTCATCTCCATCTGAGATTCACTCAACCACCCACTACATCTTTCTGCTGTAAACCCTGTCATCTCCACCTGAGATTCTGACAACCAGCCGGTATATCTCTCTCCTGTACGCCCTCTCATCTTAACCTGAGATTCAATCAAGCAGCCGGTATATCTCTCTCCTGTACGTCTTCTCATCTCCACCTGAGAATCACTCGACCAGCCGGTATATCTCTCTCCTGTACACCCTCTCATCTCCACCTGAGATTCACTCGACCAGCAGGTATATCTCTCTCCTGTACGCTCCCTCATCTCCACCTGAGATTCACTCGACCAGCCGGTATATCTGTCTCCTGCACACCCTCTCATCTCCACCTGAGATTCACTCGACCAGCCGGTATATCTCACTCCTCTACACACTCTCATCTCCAACTGAGATTCACTCAACCAGCCGGTATATCTCTGTCCTGTACACCCTCTAATCACCTTCTGAGATTCACTCTACGAGCCGTAATATCTCTCTCCTGTCCACCCTGTCATCTCCCCCTGCGATTCTGACAACCAGCCAGTATATCTCTCTCCTGCACGCCCTCTCATCTCCACCTGAGATTCACTCAAGCAGCCGGTATATCTCCCTCCTGTACACCCTCTCATCTCCACCTGAGATTCACTCAAGCAGCCGGTATATCTCCCTCCTGTACACCCTCTCATCTCCATCTGAGATTCACTCAAGCAGCCGGTATATCTTTCCCCTGTACACCCTCTCATCTCCACCTGAGATTCACTCAACCAGCCGCTATATCTCTCTCCTGTACATCCTCTCATCTCCACCTGAGATTCTGACAACCAGCCGGTATATCTCTCTCCTGTACACAGTCTCATCTCCACCTGAGATTCACTCAGCAGCCGGTATACCTCTCTCCTGTACACCCTCCAATCTCCACCTGAGATTCACTCGACCAGCCGGTATATCTCTCTGCTGTACACCCTCTCATCTCCACGTGACATTCGCTCGACAAGCCGGTATATCTCTCTCCTGTACACCCTCTCATCTCCACCTGAGATTCACTCGACCAGCCGAAATATCTCTCTGCTGTACATCCTGTCATCTCCACCTGATATTCTGACAACCAGCCGGTATATCGCTGTCATGTACACCCTCTCATCTCCAACCGGAGATTCACTCGACCAGCCGGTATATCTCTCTCCTGTGCGCCCTGTCATCTCCACCTGAGATCCACTCGACCAGCCGATATATCTCCCTCCTGTAAGACCTGTCGTCTCCACCTGAGATTCACTCAAGCAGCCGGTATATCTCTCTCCTGTACACCCTCTCATCTCCACCTGAGATTCACAAAAGCAGCTGATATATATCTCTCCTGTACACACTCTCATCTCCGCCTTTGATTCACTCATGCAGCCGGTATATCTCTCTCCTGTACACCCTCTCATCTCCACCTGAGATTCACTCATGCAGCCGGTATATCTCTCTCCTGTACACCCTCTCATCTCCACCTGAGATTCACTCGACCAGCCGGTATATCTCTCTCCTGTACACAGTCTCATCTCCACCTGAGATTCACTCGACCAGCCGGTATATCTCTCTCCTGTACGCCCTGTCATCTCCACCTGTAATTCACTCAAGCAGCCGGTATATCTCTCTCCTGTACACCCTCTCATCTCCACCTGAGGTTCTCTCAAGCAGCCTGTATATCTCTCTCCTGTACACCCTCTCATCTCCATCTGAGATTCACTCAAGCAGCCGGTATATCTTTCCCCTGTACACCCTCTCATCTCCACCTGAGATTCACTCAACCAGCCGGTATATCTCTCTCCTGTACACGCTCTCATCTCCACCTGAGTTTCTGACAACCAGCCGGTATATCTCTCTCATGTACACCCTCTCATCTCCATCTGAGATTCACTCATGCAGCCGGTATATCTCTCTCCTGTACGCCCTCTCATCTCCACCTGAGATTCACTCGACCAGCCGGTATATCTCTCTCCTGTACGCTCTCTCATCTCCACCTGAGATTCACTCGACCAGCCGATATATCTCCCTCCTGTACGCCCTCTCATCTCCACCTGAGATTCAATCAAGCAGCCGGTATATCTCTGTCCTGTACACCCTCTCATCTCCACCTGAGATTCACTCAACCAGCCGGTATATCTCTCTCCTGTACACAGTCTCATCTCCACCTGAGATTCACTCAGCAGCCGGTATATCTCTCTTCTGTACACCCTCTCATCTCCACCTGAGATTCACTCGACCAGCCGGTATATCTCTCTGCTGTACACCCTCTCATCTCCACGTGAGATTCGCTCGACAAGATGGTATATCTCTCTCCTGTACACCCTCTCATCTCCAACTGAGATTCACTCAACCAGCCGATATATCTCTCTGCTGTACATCCTGTCATCTCCACCTGACATTCTGACAACCAGCCGGTATATCGCTGTCATGTATACCCTCTCATCTCCATCTGAGATTCACTCAAGCAGCCGGTATATCTTTCCCCTGTACACCCTCTAAACTCCACCTGAGATTCACTCAACCAGCCGCTATATCTCTCTCCTGTACATCCTCTCATCTCCACCTGTGATTCTGACAACCAGCCGGTATATCTCTCTCCTGTACACCCTCTCATCTCCATCTGAGATTCACTCAACCACCCACTATATCTGTCTGCTGTAAACCCTGTCATCTCCACCTGAGATTCTGACAACCAGCCGGTATATCTCTCTCCTGTACACAGTCTCATCTCCACCTGAGATTCACTCAGCAGCCGGTATATCTCTCTCCTGTACACCCTCTCATCTCCACCTGAGATTCACTCGACCAGCCGGTATATCTCTCGCCTGTACGCCCTCTCATCTCCACCTGAGATTCAATCAACCAGCCGGTATATCTCTCTCCTGTACGCCCTCTCATCTTAACCTGAGATTCACTCAAGCAGCCGGTATATCTCTCTCCTGTACGTCTTCTCATCTCCACCTGAGAATCACTCGACCAGCCGGTATATCTCTCTCCTGTACAACCTCTCATCTCCACCTGAGATTCATCGACGAGCCGGTATATCTCTCTCCTGTACGCCCTCTCATCTCCACCTGAGATTCACTCATGCAGCCGGTATATCTCTCCCCTGTACGCCCTCTCATCTCCACCTGAGATTCACTCGACCAGCCGGTATATCTCTCTCCTGTACGCTCTCTCATCTCCACCTGAGATTCACTCGACCAGCCGATATATCTCCCTCCTGTACGCCCTCTCATCTCCACCTGAGATTCAATCAAGCAGCCGGTATATCTCTGTCCTGTACACCCTCTCATCTCCACCTGAGATTCACTCAAGCAGCCGGTATATCTCTCTCCTGTACACCCTCTCATCTCCATCTGAGATTCACTCAAGCAGCCGGTATATCTTTCCCCTGTACACCCTCTAAACTCCACCTGAGATTCACTCAACCAGCCGCTATATCTCTCTCCTGTACATCCTCTCATCTCCACCTGTGATTCTGACAACCAGCCGGTATATCTCTCTCCTGTACACCCTCTCATCTCCATCTGAGATTCACTCAACCACCCACTATATCTGTCTGCTGTAAACCCTGTCATCTCCACCTGAGATTCTGACAACCAGCCGGTATATCTCTCTCCTGTACACAGTCTCATCTCCACCTGAGATTCACTCAGCAGCCGGTATATCTCTCTCCTGTACACCCTCTCATCTCCACCTGAGATTCACTCGACCAGCCGGTATATCTCTCGCCTGTACGCCCTCTCATCTCCACCTGAGATTCAATCAACCAGCCGGTATATCTCTCTCCTGTACGCCCTCTCATCTTAACCTGAGATTCACTCAAGCAGCCGGTATATCTCTCTCCTGTACGCCCTCTCATCTCCACCTGAGATTCACTCAAGCAGCCGGTATATCTCTCTCCTGTACGCCCTCTCATCTCCACCTGAGATTCACTCGACCAGCCGGTATATCTCTCTGCTGTACACCCTCTCATCTCCACGTGAGATTCGCTCGACAAGATGGTATATCTCTCTCCTGTACACCCTCTCATCTCCAACTGAGATTCACTCAACCAGCCGATATATCTCTCTGCTGTACATCCTGTCATCTCCACCTGACATTCTGACAACCAGCCGGTATATCGCTGTCATGTATACCCTCTCATCTCCATCTGAGATTCACTCAAGCAGCCGGTATATCTTTCCCCTGTACACCCTCTAAACTCCACCTGAGATTCACTCAACCAGCCGCTATATCTCTCTCCTGTACATCCTCTCATCTCCACCTGTGATTCTGACAACCAGCCGGTATATCTCTCTCCTGTACACCCTCTCATCTCCATCTGAGATTCACTCAACCACCCACTATATCTGTCTGCTGTAAACCCTGTCATCTCCACCTGAGATTCTGACAACCAGCCGGTATATCTCACTCCTGTACACAGTCTCATCTCCACCTGAGATTCACTCAGCAGCCGGTATATCTCTCTCCTGTACACCCTCTCATCTCCACCTGAGATTCACTCGACCAGCCGGTATATCTCTCGCCTGTACGCCCTCTCATCTCCACCTGAGATTCAATCAACCAGCCAGTATATCTCTCTCCTGTACGCCCTCTCATCTTAACCTGAGATTCACTCAAGCAGCCGGTATATCTCTCTCCTGTACGTCTTCTCATCTCCACCTGAGAATCACTCGACCAGCCGGTATATCTCTCTCCTGTACAACCTCTCATCTCCACCTGAGATTCATCGACGAGCCGGTATATCTCTCTCCTGTACGCCCTCTCATCTCCACCTGAGATTCACTCATGCAGCCGGTATATCTCTCTCCTGTACGCCCTCTCATCTCCACCTGAGATTCACTCGACCAGCCGGTATATCTCTCTCCTGTACGCTCTCTCATCTCCACCTGAGATTCACTCGACCAGCCGATATATCTCCCTCCTGTACGCCCTCTCATCTCCACCTGAGATTCAATCAAGCAGCCGGTATATCTCTGTCCTGTACACCCTCTCATCTCCACCTGAGATTCACTCAAGCAGCCGGTATATCTCTCTCCTGTACACCCTCTCATCTCCATCTGAGATTCACTCAAGCAGCCGGTATATCTTTCCCCTGTACACCCTCTAAACTCCACCTGAGATTCACTCAACCAGCCGCTATATCTCTCTCCTGTACATCCTCTCATCTCCACCTGTGATTCTGACAACCAGCCGGTATATCTCTCTCCTGTACACCCTCTCATCTCCATCTGAGATTCACTCAACCACCCACTATATCTGTCTGCTGTAAACCCTGTCATCTCCACCTGAGATTCTGACAACCAGCCGGTATATCTCTCTCCTGTACACAGTCTCATCTCCACCTGAGATTCACTCAGCAGCCGGTATATCTCTCTCCTGTACACCCTCTCATCTCCACCTGAGATTCACTCGACCAGCCGGTATATCTCTCGCCTGTACGCCCTCTCATCTCCACCTGAGATTCAATCAACCAGCCGGTATATCTCTCTCCTGTACGCCCTCTCATCTTAACCTGAGATTCACTCAAGCAGCCGGTATATCTCTCTCCTGTACGCCCTCTCATCTCCACCTGAGATTCACTCAAGCAGCCGGTATATCTCTCTCCTGTACGCCCTCTCATCTCCACCTGAGATTCACTCGACCAGCCGGTATATCTCTCTGCTGTACACCCTCTCATCTCCACGTGAGATTCGCTCGACAAGATGGTATATCTCTCTCCTGTACACCCTCTCATCTCCAACTGAGATTCACTCAACCAGCCGATATATCTCTCTGCTGTACATCCTGTCATCTCCACCTGACATTCTGACAACCAGCCGGTATATCGCTGTCATGTATACCCTCTCATCTCCATCTGAGATTCACTCAAGCAGCCGGTATATCTTTCCCCTGTACACCCTCTAAACTCCACCTGAGATTCACTCAACCAGCCGCTATATCTCTCTCCTGTACATCCTCTCATCTCCACCTGTGATTCTGACAACCAGCCGGTATATCTCTCTCCTGTACACCCTCTCATCTCCATCTGAGATTCACTCAACCACCCACTATATCTGTCTGCTGTAAACCCTGTCATCTCCACCTGAGATTCTGACAACCAGCCGGTATATCTCACTCCTGTACACAGTCTCATCTCCACCTGAGATTCACTCAGCAGCCGGTATATCTCTCTCCTGTACACCCTCTCATCTCCACCTGAGATTCACTCGACCAGCCGGTATATCTCTCGCCTGTACGCCCTCTCATCTCCACCTGAGATTCAATCAACCAGCCAGTATATCTCTCTCCTGTACGCCCTCTCATCTTAACCTGAGATTCACTCAAGCAGCCGGTATATCTCTCTCCTGTACGTCTTCTCATCTCCACCTGAGAATCACTCGACCAGCCGGTATATCTCTCTCCTGTACACCCTCTCATCTCCACCTGAGATTCATCGACGAGCCGGTATATCTCTCTCCTGTACGCCCTCTCATCTCCACCTGAGATTCACTCAAGCAGCCGGTATATCTCTCTCCTGTACGCCCTCTCATCTCCACCTGAGATTCACTCGACCAGCCGGTATATCTCTCTCCTGTACACCCTCTCATCTCCACCTGAGATTCACTCGACCAGCAGGTATATCTCTCTCCTGTACGCCCTCTCATCTCCACCTGAGATTCAATCAAGCAGCCGGTATATCTCTCTCCTGTACGCTCTCTCATCTCCACCTGAGATTCACTCGACCAGCCGATATATCTCCCTCCTGTACGCCCTCTCATCTCCACCTGAGATTCAATCAAGCAGCCGGTATATCTCTGTCCTGTACACCCTCTCATCTCCACCTGAGATTCACTCAAGCAGCCGGTATATCTCTCTCCTGTACACCCTCTCATCTCCATCTGAGATTCACTCAAGCAGCCGGTATATCTCTCTCCTGTACACCCTCTCATCTCCATCTGAGATTCACTCAACCACCCACTACATCTTTCTGCTGTAAACCCTGTCATCTCCACCTGAGATTCTGACAACCAGCCGGTATATCTCTCTCCTGTACGCCCTCTCATCTTAACCTGAGATTCAATCAAGCAGCCGGTATATCTCTCTCCTGTACGTCTTCTCATCTCCACCTGAGAATCACTCGACCAGCCGGTATATCTCTCTCCTGTACACCCTCTCATCTCCACCTGAGATTCACTCGACCAGCAGGTATATCTCTCTCCTGTACGCTCCCTCATCTCCACCTGAGATTCACTCGACCAGCCGGTATATCTGTCTCCTGCACACCCTCTCATCTCCACCTGAGATTCACTCGACCAGCCGGTATATCTCACTCCTCTACACACTCTCATCTCCAACTGAGATTCACTCAACCAGCCGGTATATCTCTGTCCTGTACACCCTCTAATCACCTTCTGAGATTCACTCTACGAGCCGTAATATCTCTCTCCTGTCCACCCTGTCATCTCCCCCTGCGATTCTGACAACCAGCCAGTATATCTCTCTCCTGCACGCCCTCTCATCTCCACCTGAGATTCACTCAAGCAGCCGGTATATCTCCCTCCTGTACACCCTCTCATCTCCACCTGAGATTCACTCAAGCAGCCGGTATATCTCCCTCCTGTACACCCTCTCATCTCCATCTGAGATTCACTCAAGCAGCCGGTATATCTTTCCCCTGTACACCCTCTCATCTCCACCTGAGATTCACTCAACCAGCCGCTATATCTCTCTCCTGTACATCCTCTCATCTCCACCTGAGATTCTGACAACCAGCCGGTATATCTCTCTCCTGTACACAGTCTCATCTCCACCTGAGATTCACTCAGCAGCCGGTATACCTCTCTCCTGTACACCCTCCAATCTCCACCTGAGATTCACTCGACCAGCCGGTATATCTCTCTGCTGTACACCCTCTCATCTCCACGTGACATTCGCTCGACAAGCCGGTATATCTCTCTCCTGTACACCCTCTCATCTCCACCTGAGATTCACTCGACCAGCCGAAATATCTCTCTGCTGTACATCCTGTCATCTCCACCTGATATTCTGACAACCAGCCGGTATATCGCTGTCATGTACACCCTCTCATCTCCAACCGGAGATTCACTCGACCAGCCGGTATATCTCTCTCCTGTGCGCCCTGTCATCTCCACCTGAGATCCACTCGACCAGCCGATATATCTCCCTCCTGTAAGACCTGTCGTCTCCACCTGAGATTCACTCAAGCAGCCGGTATATCTCTCTCCTGTACACCCTCTCATCTCCACCTGAGATTCACAAAAGCAGCTGATATATATCTCTCCTGTACACACTCTCATCTCCGCCTTTGATTCACTCATGCAGCCGGTATATCTCTCTCCTGTACACCCTCTCATCTCCACCTGAGATTCACTCATGCAGCCGGTATATCTCTCTCCTGTACACCCTCTCATCTCCACCTGAGATTCACTCGACCAGCCGGTATATCTCTCTCCTGTACACAGTCTCATCTCCACCTGAGATTCACTCGACCAGCCGGTATATCTCTCTCCTGTACGCCCTGTCATCTCCACCTGTAATTCACTCAAGCAGCCGGTATATCTCTCTCCTGTACACCCTCTCATCTCCACCTGAGGTTCTCTCAAGCAGCCTGTATATCTCTCTCCTGTACACCCTCTCATCTCCATCTGAGATTCACTCAAGCAGCCGGTATATCTTTCCCCTGTACACCCTCTCATCTCCACCTGAGATTCACTCAACCAGCCGGTATATCTCTCTCCTGTACACGCTCTCATCTCCACCTGAGTTTCTGACAACCAGCCGGTATATCTCTCTCATGTACACCCTCTCATCTCCATCTGAGAATAACTCAACCAGCCACTATATCTGTCTGCTGTACATCCTGTCATCTCCACCTGAGATTCTGACAACCAGCCGGTATATCTCTCTCAAGTACACCCTCTCATCTCCACCTGAGATTCACTCGACCAGCCGATATATCTCTCGACTGTCCGCCCTCTCATCTCCACCTGAGATTCACTCGACCAGCCGGTATATTTCTCTCCTTTGCGCCCTCTGATCTCCACCTGAGATTCACTCGACCAGCCGGTCTATCTCTCTCCTGTAGGCCCTCTCATCTCCACCTGAGATTCACTCAAGCAGCCGGTAAATCTCTCACCTCTACGCCCTCTCATCTCCACCTGAGATTCACTCGACCAGCCGGTATATCTCTCTCCTGTACGCTCTCTCATCTCCACCTGAGATTCACTCGACCAGCCGATATATCTCCCTCCTGTACCCCTCATCCATCTCCACCTGAGATTCAATCAAGCAGCCGGTATATCTCTCTCCTGTACACCCTCTCATCTCCACCTGAGATTCACTCAAGCAGCCGGTATATCTCTCTCCTGTACACACTCTCATCTCCATCTGAGATTCACTCAAGCAGCCAGTATATCTTTCCCCTGTACACCCTCTAAACTCCACCTGAGATTCACTCAACCAGCCGCTATATCTCTCTCCTGTACATCCTCTCATCTCCACCTGTGATTCTGACAACCAGCCGGTATATCTCTCTCCTGTACACCCTCTCATCTCCATCTGAGATTCACTCAACCACCCACTACATCTGTCTGCTGTAAACCCTGTCATCTCCACCTGAGATTCTGACAACCAGCCGGTATATCTCTCTCCTGTACACCCTCTCATCTCCACCTGAGATTCACTCGACCAGCCGGTATATCTCTCGCCTGTACGCCCTCTCATCTCCACCTGAGATTCACTCAACCAGCCGGTATATCTCTCTCCTGTACGCCCTCTCATCTTAACCTGAGATTCACTCAAGCAGCCGGTATATCTCTCACCCTGTACGTCTTCTCATCTCCACCTGAGAATCACTCGACCAGCCGCTATATCTCTCTCCTGTACACCCTCTCATCTCCACCTGAGATTCACTCGACCAGCCGGTATATCTCTCTCCTGTACGCTCTCTCATCTCCACCTGAGATTCACTCGACCAGACGATATATCTCCCTCCTGTACGCCCTCTCATCTCCACCTGAGATTCAATCAAGCAGCCGGTATATCTCTCTCCCTGTACACCCTCTTCATCTCCACCTGAGATTCACTCAAGCAGCCGGTATATCTCTCTCCTGTACACCCTCTCATCTCCATCTGAGATTCACTCAAGCAGCCGGTATATCTTTCCCCTGTACACCCTCTAAACTCCACCTGAGATTCACTCAACCAGCCGCTATATCTCTCTCCTGTACATCCTCTCATCTCCACCTGTGATTCTGACAAACCAGCCGGTATATCTCTCTCCTGTACACCCTCTCATCTCCATCTGAGATTCACTCAACCACCCACTACATCTGTCTGCTGTAAACCCTGTCATCTCCACCTGAGATTCTGACAACCAGCCGGTATATCTCTCTCCTGTACACAGTCTCATCTCCACCTGAGATTCACTCGACCAGCCGGTATATCTCTGTCCTGTACACCCTCTAATCACCTTCTGAGATTCACTCTACGAGCCGTAATATCTCTCTCCTGTCCCACCCTGTCATCTCCCACTGCGATTCTGACAACCAGCCAGTATATCTCTCTCCTGCACGCCCTCTCATCTCCACCTGAGATTCACTCAAGCAGCCGGTATATCTCCCTCCTGTACACCCTCTCATCTCCACCTGAGATTCACTCAAGCAGCCGGTATATCTCCCTCCTGTACACCCTCTCATCTCCATCTGAGATTCACTCAAGCAGCCGGTATATCTTTCCCCTGTACACCCTCTCATCTCCACCTGAGATTCACTCAACCGGCAGCTATATCTCTCTCCTGTACATCCTCTCATCTCCACCTGAGATTCTGACAACCAGCCGGTATATCTCTCTCCTGTACACAGTCTCATCTCCACCTGAGATTCACTCAGCAGCCGGTATACCTCTCTCCTGTACACCCTCCAATCTCCACCTGAGATTCACTCGACCAGCCGGTATATCTCTCTGCTGTACACCCTCTCATCTCCACGTGAGATTCGCTCGACAAGCCGGTATATCTCTCTCCTGTACACCCTCTCATCTCCACCTGAGATTCACTCGACCAGCCGAAATATCTCTCTGCTGTACATCCTGTCATCTCCACCTGATATTCTGACAACCAGCCGGTATATCGCTGTCGTGTACACCCTCTCATCTCCAACCGGAGATTCACTCGACCAGCCGGTATATCTCTCTCCTGTGCGCCCTGTCATCTCCACCTGAGATCCACTCGACCAGCCGATATATCTCCCTCCTGTAAGACCTGTCGTCTCCACCTGAGATTCACTCAAGCAGCCGGTATATCTCTCTCCTGTACACCCTCTCATCTCCACCTGAGATTCACAAAAGCAGCTGATATATATCTCTCCTGTACACACTCTCATCTCCGCCTTTGATTCACTCATGCAGCCGGTATATCTCTCTCCTGTACACCCTCTCATCTCCACCTGAGATTCACTCGACCAGCCGGTATATCTCTCTCCTGTACACAGTCTCATCTCCACCTGAGATTCACTCGACCAGCCGGTATATCTCTCTCCTGTACGCCCTGTCATCTCCACCTGTAATTCACTCAAGCAGCCGGTATATCTCTCTCCTGTACACCCTCTCATCTCCACCTGAGGTTCTCTCAAGCAGCCTGTATATCTCTCTCCTGTACACCCTCTCATCTCCATCTGAGATTCACTCAAGCAGCCGGTATATCTTTCCCCTGTACACCCTCTCATCTCCACCTGAGATTCACTCAACCAGCCGGTATATCTCTCTCCTGTACACGCTCTCATCTCCACCTGAGTTTCTGACAACCAGCCGGTATATCTCTCTCATGTACACCCTCTCATCTCCATCTGAGAATAACTCAACCAGCCACTATATCTGTCTGCTGTACATCCTGTCATCTCCACCTGAGATTCTGACAACCAGCCGGTATATCTCTCTCAAGTACACCCTCTCATCTCCACCTGAGATTCACTCGACCAGCCGATATATCTCTCGACTGTCCGCCCTCTCATCTCCACCTGAGATTCACTCGACCAGCCGGTATATTTCTCTCCTTTGCGCCCTCTGATCTCCACCTGAGATTCGCTCGACCAGCCGGTCTATCTCTCTCCTGTAGGCCCTCTCATCTCCACCTGAGATTCACTCAAGCAGCCGGTAAATCTCTCACCTCTACGCCCTCTCATCTCCACCTGAGATTCACTCAACCAGCCGCTATATCTCTCTCCTGTACATCCTCTCATCTCCACCCTGAGATTCTGACAACCAGCCGGTATATCTCTCTCCTGTACACAGTCTCATCTCCACCTGAGATTCACTCAGCAGCCGGTATACCTCTCTCCTGTACACCCTCCAATCTCCACCTGAGATTCACTCGACCAGCCGGTATATCTCTCTGCTGTACACCCTCTCATCTCCACGTGACATTCGCTCGACAAGCCGGTATATCTCTCTCCTGTACACCCTCTCATCTCCACCTGAGATTCACTCGACCAGGCCGAAATATCTCTCTGCTGTACATCCTGTCATCTCCACCTGATATTCTGACAACCAGCCGGTATATCGCTGTCATGTACACCCTCTCATCTCCAACCGGAGATTCACTCGACCAGCCGGTATATCTCTCTCCTGTGCGCCCTGTCATCTCCACCTGAGATCCACTCGACCAGCCGATATAGCTCCCTCCTGTAAGACCTGTCGTCTCCACCTGAGATTCACTCAAGCAGCCGGTATATCTCTCTCCTGTACACCCTCTCATCTCCACCTGAGATTCACAAAAGCAGCTGATATATATCTCTCCTCGTACACACTCTCATCTCCGCCTTTGATTCACTCATGCAGCCGGTTATATCTCTCCTCCTGTACACCCTCTCATCTCCACCTGAGATTCACTCATGCAGCCGGTATATCTCTCTCCTGTACACCCTCTCATCTCCACCTGAGATTCACTCGACCAGCCGGTATATCTCTCTCCTGTACACAGTCTCATCTCCACCTGAGATTCACTCGACCAGCCGGTATATCTCTCTCCTGTACACAGTCTCATCTCCACCTGAGATTCACTCAAGCAGACGGTATATCTCTCTCCTGTACGCCCTGTCATCTCCACCTGTAATTCACTCAAGCAGCCGGTATATCTCTCTCCTGTACACCCTCTCATCTCCACCTGAGGTTCTCTCAAGCAGCCTGTATATCTCTCTCCTGTACATCCCTCTCATCTCCATCTGAGATTCACTCAAGCAGCCGGTATATCTTTCCCCTGTACACCCTCTCATCTCCACCTGAGATTCACTCAACCAGCCGGTATATCTCTCTCCTGTACACGCTCTCATCTCCACCTGAGTTTCTGACAACCAGCCGGTATATCTCTCTCATGTACACCCTCTCATCTCCATCTGAGAATAACTCAACCAGCCACTATATCTGTCTGCTGTACATCCTGTCATCTCCACCTGAGATTCTGACAACCAGCCGGTATATCTCTCTCAAGTACACCCTCTCATCTCCACCTGAGATTCACTCGACCAGCCGATATATCTCTCGACTGTCCGCCCTCTCATCTCCACCTGAGATTCACTCGACCAGCCGGTATATTTCTCTCCTTTGCGCCCTCTGATCTCCACCTGAGATTCACTCGACCAGCCGGTCTATCTCTCTCCTGTAGGCCCTCTCATCTCCACCTGAGATTCACTCAAGCAGCCGGTAAATCTCTCACCTCTACGCCCTCTCATCTCCACCTGAGATTCACTCGACCAGCCGGTATATCTCTCTCCTGTACGCTCTCTCATCTCCACCTGAGATTCACTCGACCAGACGATATATCTCCCTCCTGTACGCCCTCTCATCTCCACCTGAGATTCAATCAAGCAGCCGGTATATCTCTCTCCTGTACACCCTCTCATCTCCACCTGAGATTCACTCAAGCAGCCGGTATATCTCTCTCCTGTACACCCTCTCATCTCCATCTGAGATTCACTCAAGCATCCGGTATATCTTTCCCCTGTACACCCTCTAAACTCCACCTGAGATTCACTCAACCAGCCGCTATATCTCTCTCCTGTACATCCTCTCATCTCCACCTGTGATTCTGACAACCAGCCGGTATATCTCTCTCCTGTACACCCTCTCATCTCCATCTGAGATTCACTCAACCACCCACTACATCTGTCTGCTGTAAACCCTGTCATCTCCACCTGAGATTCTGACAACCAGCCGGTATATCTCTCTCCTGTACACAGTCTCATCTCCACCTGAGATTCACTCAGCAGCCGGTATATCTCTCTTCTGTACACCCTCTCATCTCCACCTGAGATTCACTCGACCAGCCGGTATATCTCTCGCCTGTACGCCCTCTCATCTCCACCTGAGATTCACTCAACCAACCGGTATATCTCTCTCCTGTACGCCCTCTCATCTCCACCTGAGATTCACTCAAGCAGCCGGTATATCTCTCTCCTGTACACCCTCTCATCTCCACCTGAGATTCACTCGACCAGCCGGTATATCTCTCTGCTGTACACCCTCTCATCTCCACGTGAGATTCGCTCGACAAGATGGTATATCTCTCTCCTGTACACCCTCTCATCTCCACCTGAGATTCACTCAACCAGCCGATAAATCTCTCTGCTGTACATCCTGTCATCTCCACCTGACATTCTGACAACCAGCCAGTATATCGCTGTCATGTACACCCTCTCATCTCCATCTGAGATTCACTGAAGCAGCCGGTATATCTTTCCCCTGTACACCCTCTAAACTCCACCTGAGATTCACTCAACCAGCCGCTATATCTCTCTCCTGTACATCCTCTCATCTCCACCTGTGATTCTGACAACCAGCCGGTATATCTCTCTCCTGTACACCCTCTCATCTCCATCTGAGATTCACTCAACCACCCACTATATCTGTCTGCTGTAAACCCTGTCATCTCCACCTGAGATTCTGACAACCAGGGTATATCTCTCTCCTGTACACAGTCTCATCTCCACCTGAGATTCACTCAGCAGCCGGTATATCTCTCTCCTGTACACCCTCTCATCTCCACCTGCGATTCACTCGACCAGCCGGTATATCTCTCGCCTGTACGCCCTCTCATCTCCACCTGAGATTCACTCAACCAGCCGGTATATCTCTCTCCTGTACGCCCTCTCATCTTAACCTGAGATTCACTCAAGCAGCCGGTATATCTCTCTCCTGTACGTCTTCTCATCTCCACCTGAGAATCACTCGACCAGCCGGTATATCTCTCTCCTGTACACCCTCTCATCTCCACCTGAGATTCACTCGACCAGCCGGTATATCTCTCTCCTGTACGCTCCCTCATCTCCACCTGAGATTCACTCGACCAGCCGGTATATCTGTCTCCTGCACACCCTCTCATCTCCACCTGAGATTCACTCGACCAGCCGGTATATCTCACTCCTCTACACACTCTCATCTCCACCTGAGATTCACTCAACCAGCCGGTATATCTTTGTCCTGTACACCCTCTGATCTCCTTCTGAGATTCACTCTACGAGCCGTAATATCTCTCTCCTGTCCACCCTGTCATCTCCCCCTGCGATTCTGACAACCAGCCAGTATATCTCTCTCCTGTACGCCCTCTCATCTCCACCTGAGATTCACTCAAGCAGCCGGTATATCTCCCTCCTGTACACCCTCTCATCTCCACCTGAGATTCACTCAAGCAGCCGGTATATCTCCCTCCTGTACACCCTCTCATCTCCATCGGAGATTCACTCAAGCAGCCGGTATATCTTTCCCCTGTACACCCTCTCATCTCCACCTGAGTTTCACTCAACCAGCCGCTATATCTCTCTCCTGTACATCCTCTCATCTCCACCTGAGATTCTGACAACCAGCCGGTATATCTCTCTCCTGTACACAGTCTCATCTCCACCTGAGATTCACTCAGCAGCCGGTATACCTCTCTCCTGTACACCCTCCAATCTCCACCTGAGATTCACTCGACCAGCCGGTATATCTCTCTGCTGTACACCCTGTCATCTCCACGTGAGATTCGCTCGACAAGCCGGTATATCTCTCTCCTGTACACCCTCTCATCTCCACCTGAGATTCACTCGACCAGCCGAAATATCTCTCTGCTGTACATCCTTTCATCTCCACCTGATATTCTGACAACCAGCCGGTATATCGCTGTCATGTACACCCTCTCATCTCCAACCGGAGATTCACTCGACCAGCCGGTATATCTCTCTCCTGTGCGCCCTGTCATCTCCACCTGAGATCCACTCGACCAGCCGATATATCTCCCTCATGTAAGACCTGTCGTCTCCACCTGAGATTCACTCAAGCAGCCGGTATATCTCTCTCCTGTACACCCTCTCATCTCCACCTGAGATTCACTAAAGCAGCTGATATATATCTCTCCTGTACACACTCTCATCTCCGCCTTTGATTCACTCATGCAGCCGGTATATCTCTCTCCTGTACACCCTCTCATCTCCACCTGAGGTTCTCTCAAGCAGCCTGTATATCTCTCTCCTGTACACCCTCTCATCTCCATCTGAGATTCACTCAAGCAGCCGGCATATCTTTCCCCTGTACACCCTCTCATCTCCACCTGAGATTCACTCAACCAGCCGGTATATCTCTCTCCTGTACACGCTCTCATCTCCACCTGAGTTTCTGACAACCAGCCGGTATATCTCTCTCATGTACACCCTCTCATCTCCATCTGAGAATAACTCAACCAGCCACTATATCTGTCTGCTGTACATCCTGTCATCTCCACCTGAGATTCTGACAACCAGCCGGTATATCTCTCTCATGTACACCCTCTCATCTCCACCTGAGATTCACTCGACCAGCCGATATATCTCTCGACTGTCCGCCCTCTCATCTCCACCTGAGATTCACTCCACCAGCCGGTATATTTCTCTCCTTTGCGCCCTCTGATCTCCACCTGAGATTCACTCGACCAGCCGGTCTATCTCTCTCCTGTAGGCCCTCTCATCTCCACCTGAGATTCACTCAAGCAGCCGGTAAATCTCTCACCTCTACGCCCTCTCATCTCCACCTGAGATTCACTCGACCAGCCGGTATATCTCTCTCCTGTACGCTCTCTCATCTCCACCTGAGATTCACTCGACCAGCCGATATATCTCCCTCCTGTACGCCCTCTCATCTCCACCTGAGATTCAATCAAGCAGCCGGTATATCTCTCTCCTGTACACCCTCTCATCTCCACCTGAGATTCACTCAAGCAGCCGGTTTATCTCTCTCCTGTACACCCTCTCATCTCCATCTGAGATTCACTCAAGCAGCCGGTATATCTTTCCCTGTACACCCTCTAAACTCCACCTGAGATTCACTCAACCAGCCGCTATATCTCTCTCCTGTACATCCTCTCATCTCCACCTGTGATTCTGACAACCAGCCGGTATATCTCTCTCCAGTACACCCTCTCATCTCCATCTGAGATTCACTCAACCACCCACTATATCTGTCTGCTGTAAACCCTGTCATCTCCACCTGAGATTCTGACAACCAGGGTATATCTCTCTCCTGTACACAGTCTCATCTCCACCTGAGATTCACTCAGCAGCCGGTATATCTCTCTCCTGTACACCCTCTCATCTCCACCTGAGATTCACTCGACCAGCCGGTATATCTCTCGCCTGTACGCCCTCTCATCTCCACCTGAGATTCACTCAACCAGCCGGTATATCTCTCTCCTGTACGCCCTCTCATCTTAACCTGAGATTCACTCAAGCAGCCGGTATATCTCTCTCCTGTACGTCTTCTCATCTCCACCTGAGAATCACTCGACCAGCCGGTATATCTCTCTCCTGTACACCCTCTCATCTCCATCTGAGATTCACTCAAGCAGCCGGTATATCTTTCCCCTGTACACCCTCTAAACTCCACCTGAGATTCACTCAACCAGCCGCTATATCTCTCTCCTGTACATCCTCTCATCTCCACCTGTGATTCTGACAACCAGCCGGTATATCTCTCTCCTGTACACCCTCTCATCTCCATCTGAGATTCACTCAACCACCCACTACATCTGTCTGCTGTAAACCCTGTCATCTCCACCTGAGATTCTGACAACCAGCCGGTATATCTCTCTCCTGTACACAGTCTCATCTCCACCTGAGATTCACTCAGCAGCCGGTATATCTCTCTTCTGTACACCCTCTCATCTCCACCTGAGATTCACTCGACCAGCCGGTATATCTCTCGCCTGTACGCCCTCTCATCTCCACCTGAGATTCACTCAACCAACCGGTATATCTCTCTCCTGTACGCCCTCTCATCTCCACCTGAGATTCACTCAAGCAGCCGGTATATCTCTCTCCTGTACACCCTCTCATCTCCACCTGAGATTCACTCGACCAGCCGGTATATCTCTCTGCTGTACACCCTCTCATCTCCACGTGAGATTCGCTCGACAAGATGGTATATCTCTCTCCTGTACACCCTCTCATCTCCACCTGAGATTCACTCAACCAGCCGATATATCTCTCTGCTGTACATCCTGTCATCTCCACCTGACATTCTGACAACCAGCCGGTATATCGCTGTCATGTACACCCTCTCATCTCCATCTGAGATTCACTGAAGCAGCCGGTATATCTTTCCCCTGTACACCCTCTAAACTCCACCTGAGATTCACTCAACCAGCCGCTATATCTCTCTCCTGTACATCCTCTCATCTCCACCTGTGATTCTGACAACCAGCCGGTATATCTCTCTCCTGTACACCCTCTCATCTCCATCTGAGATTCACTCAACCACCCACTATATCTGTCTGCTGTAAACCCTGTCATCTCCACCTGAGATTCTGACAACCAGGGTATATCTCTCTCCTGTACACAGTCTCATCTCCACCTGAGATTCACTCAGCAGCCGGTATATCTCTCTCCTGTACACCCTCTCATCTCCACCTGCGATTCACTCGACCAGCCGGTATATCTCTCGCCTGTACGCCCTCTCATCTCCACCTGAGATTCACTCAACCAGCCGGTATATCTCTCTCCTGTACGCCCTCTCATCTTAACCTGAGATTCACTCAAGCAGCCGGTATATCTCTCTCCTGTACGTCTTCTCATCTCCACCTGAGAATCACTCGACCAGCCGGTATATCTCTCTCCTGTACACCCTCTCATCTCCACCTGAGATTCACTCGACCAGCCGGTATATCTCTCTCCTGTACGCTCCCTCATCTCCACCTGAGATTCACTCGACCAGCCGGTATATCTGTCTCCTGCACACCCTCTGATCTCCTTCTGAGATTCACTCTACGAGCCGTAATATCTCTCTCCTGTCCACCCTGTCATCTCCCCCTGCGATTCTGACAACCAGCCAGTATATCTCTCTCCTGTACGCCCTCTCATCTCCACCTGAGATTCACTCAAGCAGCCGGTATATCTCCCTCCTGTACACCCTCTCATCTCCACCTGAGATTCACTCAAGCAGCCGGTATATCTCCCTCCTGTACACCCTCTCATCTCCATCGGAGATTCACTCAAGCAGCCGGTATATCTTTCCCCTGTACACCCTCTCATCTCCACCTGAGTTTCACTCAACCAGCCGCTATATCTCTCTCCTGTACATCCTCTCATCTCCACCTGAGATTCTGACAACCAGCCGGTATATCTCTCTCCTGTACACAGTCTCATCTCCACCTGAGATTCACTCAGCAGCCGGTATACCTCTCTCCTGTACACCCTCCAATCTCCACCTGAGATTCACTCGACCAGCCGGTATATCTCTCTGCTGTACACCCTGTCATCTCCACGTGAGATTCGCTCGACAAGCCGGTATATCTCTCTCCTGTACACCCTCTCATCTCCACCTGAGATTCACTCGACCAGCCGAAATATCTCTCTGCTGTACATCCTTTCATCTCCACCTGATATTCTGACAACCAGCCGGTATATCGCTGTCATGTACACCCTCTCATCTCCAACCGGAGATTCACTCGACCAGCCGGTATATCTCTCTCCTGTGCGCCCTGTCATCTCCACCTGAGATCCACTCGACCAGCCGATATATCTCCCTCATGTAAGACCTGTCGTCTCCACCTGAGATTCACTCAAGCAGCCGGTATATCTCTCTCCTGTACACAGTCTCATCTCCACCTGAGATTCACTCAGCAGCCGGTATATCTCTCTCCTGTACACCCTCTCATCTCCACCTGAGGTTCTCTCAAGCAGCCTGTATATCTCTCTCCTGTACACCCTCTCATCTCCATCTGAGATTCACTCAAGCAGCCGGCATATCTTTCCCCTGTACACCCTCTCATCTCCACCTGAGATTCACTCAACCAGCCGGTATATCTCTCTCCTGTACACGCTCTCATCTCCACCTGAGTTTCTGACAACCAGCCGGTATATCTCTCTCATGTACACCCTCTCATCTCCATCTGAGAATAACTCAACCAGCCACTATATCTGTCTGCTGTACATCCTGTCATCTCCACCTGAGATTCTGACAACCAGCCGGTATATCTCTCTCATGTACACCCTCTCATCTCCACCTGAGATTCACTCGACCAGCCGATATATCTCTCGACTGTCCGCCCTCTCATCTCCACCTGAGATTCACTCCACCAGCCGGTATATTTCTCTCCTTTGCGCCCTCTGATCTCCACCTGAGATTCACTCGACCAGCCGGTCTATCTCTCTCCTGTAGGCCCTCTCATCTCCACCTGAGATTCACTCAAGCAGCCGGTAAATCTCTCACCTCTACGCCCTCTCATCTCCACCTGAGATTCACTCGACCAGCCGGTATATCTCTCTCCTGTACGCTCTCTCATCTCCACCTGAGATTCACTCGACCAGCCGATATATCTCCCTCCTGTACGCCCTCTCATCTCCACCTGAGATTCAATCAAGCAGCCGGTATATCTCTCTCCTGTACACCCTCTCATCTCCACCTGAGATTCACTCAAGCAGCCGGTATATCTCTCTCCTGTACACCCTCTCATCTCCATCTGAGATTCACTCAAGCAGCCGGTATATCTTTCCCCTGTACACCCTCTAAACTCCACCTGAGATTCACTCAACCAGCCGCTATATCTCTCTCCTGTACATCCTCTCATCTCCACCTGTGATTCTGACAACCAGCCGGTATATCTCTCTCCAGTACACCCTCTCATCTCCATCTGAGATTCACTCAACCACCCACTATATCTGTCTGCTGTAAACCCTGTCATCTCCACCTGAGATTCTGACAACCAGGGTATATCTCTCTCCTGTACACAGTCTCATCTCCACCTGAGATTCACTCAGCAGCCGGTATATCTCTCTCCTGTACACCCTCTCATCTCCACCTGAGATTCACTCAACCAGCCGGTATATCTCTCTCCTGTACGCCCTCTCATCTTAACCTGAGATTCACTCAAGCAGCCGGTATATCTCTCTCCTGTACGTCTTCTCATCTCCACCTGAGAATCACTCGACCAGCCGGTATATCTCTCTCCTGTACACCCTCTCATCTCCATCTGAGATTCACTCAAGCAGCCGGTATATCTTTCCCCTGTACACCCTCTAAACTCCACCTGAGATTCACTCAACCAGCCGCTATATCTCTCTCCTGTACATCCTCTCATCTCCACCTGTGATTCTGACAACCAGCCGGTATATCTCTCTCCTGTACACCCTCTCATCTCCATCTGAGATTCACTCAACCACCCACTACATCTGTCTGCTGTAAACCCTGTCATCTCCACCTGAGATTCTGACAACCAGCCGGTATATCTCTCTCCTGTACACAGTCTCATCTCCACCTGAGATTCACTCAGCAGCCGGTATATCTCTCTTCTGTACACCCTCTCATCTCCACCTGAGATTCACTCGACCAGCCGGTATATCTCTCGCCTGTACGCCCTCTCATCTCCACCTGAGATTCACTCAACCAACCGGTATATCTCTCTCCTGTACGCCCTCTCATCTCCACCTGAGATTCACTCAAGCAGCCGGTATATCTCTCTCCTGTACACCCTCTCATCTCCACCTGAGATTCACTCGACCAGCCGGTATATCTCTCTGCTGTACACCCTCTCATCTCCACGTGAGATTCGCTCGACAAGATGGTATATCTCTCTCCTGTACACCCTCTCATCTCCACCTGAGATTCACTCAACCAGCCGATATATCTCTCTGCTGTACATCCTGTCATCTCCACCTGACATTCTGACAACCAGCCGGTATATCGCTGTCATGTACACCCTCTCATCTCCATCTGAGATTCACTGAAGCAGCCGGTATATCTTTCCCCTGTACACCCTCTAAACTCCACCTGAGATTCACTCAACCAGCCGCTATATCTCTCTCCTGTACATCCCCTCATCTCCACCTGTGATTCTGACAACCAGCCGGTATATCTCTCTCCAGTACACCCTCTCATCTCCATCTGAGATTCACTCAACCACCCACTATATCTGTCTGCTGTAAACCCTGTCATCTCCACCTGAGATTCTGACAACCAGGGTATATCTCTCTCCTGTACACAGTCTCATCTCCACCTGAGATTCACTCAGCAGCCGGTATATCTCTCTCCTGTACACCCTCTCATCTCCACCTGCGATTCACTCGACCAGCCGGTATATCTCTCGCCTGTACGCCCTCTCATCTCCACCTGAGATTCACTCAACCAGCCGGTATATCTCTCTCCTGTACGCCCTCACATCTTAACCTGAGATTCACTCAAGCAGCCGGTATATCTCTCTCCTGTACGTCTTCTCATCTCCACCTGAGAATCACTCGACCAGCCGGTATATCTCTCTCCTGTACACCCTCTCATCTCCACCTGAGATTCACTCGACCAGCCGGTATATCTCTCTCCTGTACGCTCCCTCATCTCCACCTGAGATTCACTCGACCAGCCGGTATATCTGTCTCCTGCACACCCTCTCATCTCCACCTGAGATTCACTCGACCAGCCGGTATATCTCACTCCTCTACACACTCTCATCTCCACCTGAGATTCACTCAACCAGCCGGTATATCTTTGTCCTGTACACCCTCTGATCTCCTTCTGAGATTCACTCTACGAGCCGTAATATCTCTCTCCTGTCCACCCTGTCATCTCCCCCTGCGATTCTGACAACCAGCCAGTATATCTCTCTCCTGTACGCCCTCTCATCTCCACCTGAGATTCACTCAAGCAGCCGGTATATCTCCCTCCTGTACACCCTCTCATCTCCAACTGAGATTCACTCAAGCAGCCGGTATATCTCCCTCCTGTACACCCTCTCATCTCCATCGGAGATTCACTCAAGCAGCCGGTATATCTTTCCCCTGTACACCCTCTCATCTCCACCTGAGTTTCACTCAACCAGCCGCTATATCTCTCTCCTGTACATCCTCTCATCTCCACCTGAGATTCTGACAACCAGCCGGTATATCTCTCTCCTGTACACAGTCTCATCTCCACCTGAGATTCACTCAGCAGCCGGTATACCTCTCTCCTGTACACCCTCCAATCTCCACCTGAGATTCACTCGACCAGCCGGTATATCTCTCTGCTGTACACCCTGTCATCTCCACGTGAGATTCGCTCGACAAGCCGGTATATCTCTCTCCTGTACACCCTCTCATCTCCACCTGAGATTCACTCGACCAGCCGAAATATCTCTCTGCTGTACATCCTTTCATCTCCACCTGATATTCTGACAACCAGCCGGTATATCGCTGTCATGTACACCCTCTCATCTCCAACCGGAGATTCACTCGACCAGCCGGTATATCTCTCTCCTGTGCGCCCTGTCATCTCCACCTGAGATCCACTCGACCAGCCGATATATCTCCCTCATGTAAGACCTGTCGTCTCCACCTGAGATTCACTCAAGCAGCCGGTATATCTCTCTCCTGTACACCCTCTCATCTCCACCTGAGATTCACTAAAGCAGCTGATATATATCTCTCCTGTACACACTCTCATCTCCGCCTTTGATTCACTCATGCAGCCGGTATATCTCTCTCCTGTACACCCTCTCATCTCCACCTGAGGTTCTCTCAAGCAGCCTGTATATCTCTCTCCTGTACACCCTCTCATCTCCATCTGAGATTCACTCAAGCAGCCGGCATATCTTTCCCCTGTACACCCTCTCATCTCCACCTGAGATTCACTCAACCAGCCGGTATATCTCTCTCCTGTACACGCTCTCATCTCCACCTGAGTTTCTGACAACCAGCCGGTATATCTCTCTCATGTACACCCTCTCATCTCCATCTGAGAATAACTCAACCAGCCACTATATCTGTCTGCTGTACATCCTGTCATCTCCACCTGAGATTCTGACAACCAGCCGGTATATCTCTCTCATGTACACCCTCTCATCTCCACCTGAGATTCACTCGACCAGCCGATATATCTCTCGACTGTCCGCCCTCTCATCTCCACCTGAGATTCACTCGACCAGCCGGTATATTTCTCTCCTTTGCGCCCTCTGATCTCCACCTGAGATTCACTCGACCAGCCGGTCTATCTCTCTCCTGTAGGCCCTCTCATCTCCACCTGAGATTCACTCAAGCAGCCGGTAAATCTCTCACCTCTACGCCCTCTCATCTCCACCTGAGATTCACTCGACCAGCCGGTATATCTCTCTCCTGTACGCTCTCTCATCTCCACCTGAGATTCACTCGACCAGCCGATATATCTCCCTCCTGTACGCCCTCTCATCTCCACCTGAGATTCAATCAAGCAGCCGGTATATCTCTCTCCTGTACACCCTCTCATCTCCACCTGAGATTCACTCAAGCAGCCGGTATATCTCTCTCCTGTACACCCTCTCATCTCCATCTGAGATTCACTCAAGCAGCCGGTATATCTTTCCCCTGTACACCCTCTAAACTCCACCTGAGATTCACTCAACCAGCCGCTATATCTCTCTCCTGTACATCCTCTCATCTCCACCTGTGATTCTGACAACCAGCCGGTATATCTCTCTCCAGTACACCCTCTCATCTCCATCTGAGATTCACTCAACCACCCACTATATCTGTCTGCTGTAAACCCTGTCATCTCCACCTGAGATTCTGACAACCAGGGTATATCTCTCTCCTGTACACAGTCTCATCTCCACCTGAGATTCACTCAGCAGCCGGTATATCTCTCTCCTGTACACCCTCTCATCTCCACCTGAGATTCACTCGACCAGCCGGTATATCTCTCGCCTGTACGCCCTCTCATCTCCACCTGAGATTCACTCAACCAGCCGGTATATCTCTCTCCTGTACGCCCTCTCATCTTAACCTGAGATTCACTCAAGCAGCCGGTATATCTCTCTCCTGTACGTCTTCTCATCTCCACCTGAGAATCACTCGACCAGCCGGTATATCTCTCTCCTGTACACCCTCTCATCTCCACCTGAGATTCACTCGACCAGCCGGTATATCTCTCTCCTGTACGCTCCCTCATCTCCACCTGAGATTCACTCGACCAGCCGGTATATCTGTCTCCTGCACACCCTCTCATCTCCACCTGAGATTCACTCGACCAGCCGGTATATCTCACTCCTCTACACACTCTCATCTCCACCTGAGATTCACTCAACCAGCCGGTATATCTCTGTCCTGTACACCCTCTGATCTCCTTCTGAGATTCACTCTACGAGCCGTAATATCTCTCTCCTGTCCACCCTGTCATCTCCCCCTGCGATTCTGACAACCAGCCAGTATATCTCTCTCCTGTACGCCCTCTCATCTCCACCTGAGATTCACTCAAGCAGCCGGTATATCTCCCTCCTGTACACCCTCTCATCTCCACCTGAGATTCACTCAAGCAGCCGGTATATCTCCCTCCTGTACACCCTCTCATCTCCATCTGAGATTCACTCAAGCAGCCGGTATATCTTTCCCCTGTACACCCTCTCATCTCCACCTGAGTTTCACCCATCCAGCCGCTATATCTCTCTCCTGTACATCCTCTCATCTCCACCTGAGATTCTGACAACCAGCCGGTATATCTCTCTCCTGTACACAGTCTCATCTCCATCTGAGATTCACTCAGCAGCCGGTATACCTCTCTCCTGTACACCCTCCAATCTCCACCTGAGATTCACTCGACCAGCCGGTATATCTCTCTGCTGTACACCCTCTCATCTCCACGTGACATTCGCTCGACAAGCCGGTATATCTCTCTCCTGTACACCCTCTCATCTCCACCTGAGATTCACTCGACCAGCCGAAATATCTCTCTGCTGTACATCCTTTCATCTCCACCTGATATTCTGACAACCAGCCGGTATATCGCTGTCATGTACACCCTCTCATCTCCAACCGGAGATTCACTCGACCAGCCGGTATATCTCTCTCCTGTGCGCCCTGTCATCTCCACCTGAGATCCACTCGACCAGCCGATATATCTCCTTCCTGTAAGACCTGTCGTCTCCACCTGATATTCACTCAAGCAGCCGGTATATCTCTCTCCTGTACACCCTCTCATCTCCACCTGAGATTCACTAAAGCAGCTGATATATATCTCTCCTGTACACACTCTCATCTCCGCCTTTGATTCACTCATGCAGCCGGTATATCTCTCTCCTGTACACCCTCTCATCTCCACCTGAGATTCACTCAAGCAGCCGGTATATCTCTCTCCTGTACACCCTCTCATCTCCACCTGAGATTCACTCGACCAGCCGGTATATCTCTCTCCTGTACACAGTCTCATCTCCACCTGAGATTCACTCAAGCAGACGGTATATCTCTCTCTTGTACGCCCTGTCATCTCCACCTGTGATTCACTCAAGCAGCCGGTATATCTCTCTCCTGTACACCCTCTCATCTCCACCTGAGGTTCTCTCAAGCAGCCTGTATATCTCTCTCCTGTACACCCACTCATCTCCATCTGAGATTCACTCAAGCAGCCGGCATATCTTTCCCCTGTACACCCTCTCATCTCCACCTGAGATTCACTCAACCAGCCGGTATATCTCTCTCCTGTACACGCTCTCATCTCCACCTGAGTATCTGACAACCAGCCGGTATATCTCTCTCATGTACACCCTCTCATCTCCATCTGAGAATAACTCGACCAGCCACTATATCTGTCTGCTGTACATCCTGTCATCTCCACCTGAGATTCTGACAACCAGCCGGTATATCTCTCTCATGTACACCCTCTCATCTCCACCTGAGATTCACTCGACCAGCCGATATATCTCTCGACTGTCCGCCCTCTCATCTCCACCTGAGATTCACTCGACCAGCAGATATATTTCTCTCCTTTGCGCCCTCTGATCTCCACCTGAGATTCACTCGACCAGCCGGTCTATCTCTCTCCTGTAGGCCCTCTCATCTCCACCTGAGATTCACTCAAGCAGCCGGTAAATCTCTCACCTCTACGCCCTCTCATCTCAACCTGAGATTCACTAGACCAGCCGGTATATCTCTCTCCTGTACGCTCTCTCATCTCCACCTGAGATTCACTCGACCAGCCGATATATCTCCCTCCTGTACGCCCTCTCATCTCCACCTGAGATTCAATCAAGCAGCCGGTATATCTTTCCCCTGTACACCCTCTAAACTCCACCTGAGATTCACTCAACCAGCCGCTATATCTCTCTCCTGTACATCCTCTCATCTCCACCTGTGATTCTGACAACCAGCCGGTATATCTCTCTCCTGTACACCCTCTCATCTCCATATGAGATTCACTCCACCACCCACTATATCTGTCTGCTGTAAACCCTGTCATCTCCACCTGAGATTCTGACAACCAGCCGGTATATCTCTCTCCTGTACACAGTCTCATTTCCACCTGAGATTCACTCAGCAGCCGGTATATCTCTCTTCTGTACACCCTCTCATCTCCACCTGAGATTCACTCGACCAGCCGGTATATCTCTCGCCTGTACGCCCTCTCATCTCCACCAGAGATTCACTCAAGCAGCCGGTATATCTCCCTACTGTACACCCTCTCATCTCCACCTGAGATTCACTCAAGCAGCCGGTATATCTCCCTCCTGTACACACGCTCATCTCCATCTGAGATTCACTCAAGCAGCCGGTATATCTTTCCCCTGTACACCCTCTCATCTCCACCTGAGATTCACTCAACCAGCCGCTATATCTCTCTCCTGTACATCCTCTCATCTCCACCTGAGATTCTGACAACCAGCCGGTATATCTCTCTCCTGTACACAGTCTCATCTCCACCTGAGATTCACTCAGCAGCCGGTATACCTCTCTCCTGTACACCCTCCAATCTCCACCTGAGATTCACTCGACCAGCCGGTATATCTCTCTGCTGTACACCCTCTCATCTCCACGTGAGATTCGCTCGACAAGCCGGTATATCTCTCTCCTGTACACCCTCTCATCTCCACCTGAGATTCACTCGACCAGCCGAAATATCTCTCTGCTGTACATCCTGTCATCTCCACCTGATATTCTGACAACCAGCCGGTATATCGCTGTCATGTACACCCTCTCATCTCCAACCGGAGATTCACTCGACCAGCCGGTATATCTCTCTCCTGTGCGCCCTGTCATCTCCACCTGAGATCCACTCGACCAGCCGATATATCTCCCTCCTGTAAGACCTGTCGTCTCCACCTGAGATTCACTCAAGCAGCCGGTATATCTCTCTCCTGTACACCCTCTCATCTCCACCTGAGATTCACAAAAGCAGCTAATATATATCTCTCCTGTACACACTCTCATCTCCGCCTTTGATTCACTCATGCAGCCGGTATATCTCTCTCCTGTACACCCTCTCATCTCCACCTGAGATTCACTCATGCAGCCGGTATATCTCTCTCCTGTACACCCTCTCATCTCCACCTGAGATTCACTCGACCAGCCGGTATATCTCTCTCCTGTACACAGTCTCATCTCCACCTGAGATTCACTCGACCAGCCGGTATATCTCTCTCCTGTACACAGTCTCATCTCCACCTGAGATTCACTCAAGCAGACGGTATATCTCTCTCCTGTACGCCCTGTCATCTCCACCTGTAATTCACTCAAGCAGCCGGTATATCTCTCTCCTGTACACCCTCTCATCTCCACCTGAGATTCTCTCAAGCAGCCTGTATTTCTCTCTCCTGTACACCCTCTCCTCTCCATCTGAGATTCACTCAAGCAGCCGGTATATCTTTCCCCTGTACACCCTCTCATCTCCACCTGAGATTCACTCAACCAGCCGGTATATCTCTCTCCTGTACACGCTCTCATCTCCACCTGAGTTTCTGACAACCAGCCGGTATATCTCTCTCATGTACACCCTCTCATCTCCATCTGAGAATAACTCAACCAGCCACTATATCTGTCTGCTGTACATCCTGTCATCTCCACCTGAGATTCTGACAACCAGCCGGTATATCTCTCTCAAGTACACCCTCTCATCTCCACCTGAGATTCACTCGACCAGCCGATATATCTCTCGACTGTCCGCCCTCTCATCTCCACCTGAGATTCACTCGACCAGCCGGTATATTTCTCTCCTTTGCGCCCTCTGATCTCCACCTGAGATTCACTCGACCAGCCGGTCTATCTCTCTCCTGTAGGCCCTCTCATCTCCACCTGAGATTCACTCAAGCAGCCGGTAAATCTCTCACCTCTACGCCCTCTCATCTCCACCTGAGATTCACTCGACCAGCCGGTATATCTCTCTCCTGTACGCTCTCTCATCTCCACCTGACATTCACTCGACCAGCCGATATATCTCCCTCCTGTACGCCCTCTCATCTCCACCTGAGATTCAATCAAGCAGCCGGTATATCTCTCTCCTGTACACCCTCTCATCTCCACCTGAGATTCACTCAAGCAGCCAGTATATCTCTCTCCTGTACACCCTCTCATCTCCATCTGAGATTCACTCAAGCAGCCGGTATATCTTTCCCCTGTACACCCTCTAAACTCCACCTGAGTTTCACTCAACCAGCCGCTATATCTCTCTCCTGTACATCCTCTCATCTCCACCTGTGATTCTGACAACCAGCCGGTATATCTCTCTCCTGTACACCCTCTCATCTCCATCTAAGATTCACTCAACCACCCACTACATCTGTCTGCTGTAAACCCTGTCATCTCCACCTGAGATTCTGACAACCAGCCGGTATATCTCTCTCCTGTACACAGTCTCATCTCCACCTGAGATTCACTCAGCAGCCGGTATATCTCTCTTCTGTACACCCTCTCATCTCCACCTGAGATTCACTCGACCAGCCGGTATATCTCTCGCCTGTACGCCCTCTCATCTCCACCTGAGATTCACTCAACCAACCGGTATATCTCTCTCCTGTACGCCCTCTCATCTCCACCTGAGATTCACTCAAGCAGCCGGTATATCTCTCTCCTGTACGCCCTCTCATCTCCACCTGAGATTCACTCGACCAGCCGGTATATCTCTCTGCTGTACACCCTCTCATCTCCACGTGAGATTCGCTCGACAAGATGGTATATCTCTCTCCTGTACACCCTCTCATCTCCACCTGAGATTCACTCAACCAGCCGATATATCTCTCTGCTGTACATCCTGTCATCTCCACCTGACATTCTGACAACCAGCCGGTATATCGCTGTCATGTACACCCTCTCATCTCCATCTGAGATTCACTGAAGCAGCCGGTATATCTTTCCCCTGTACACCCTCTAAACTCCACCTGAGATTCACTCAACCAGCCGCTATATCTCTCTCCTGTACATCCTCTCATCTCCACCTGTGATTCTGACAACCAGCCGGTATATCACTCTCCAGTACACCCTCTCATCTCCATCTGAGATTCACTCAACCACCCACTATATCTGTCTGCTGTAAACCCTGTCATCTCCACCTGAGATTCTGACAACCAGGGTATATCTCTCTCCTGTACACAGTCTCATCTCCACCTGAGATTCACTCAGCAGCCGGTATATCTCTCTTCTGTACACCCTCTCATCTCCACCTGAGATTCACTCGACCAGCCGGTATATCTCTCGCCTGTACGCCCTCTCATCTCCACCTGAGATTCACTCAACCAACCGGTATATCTCTCTCTTGTACGCCCTCTCATCTCCACCTGAGATTCACTCAAGCAGCCGGTATATCTCTCTCCTGTACGCCCTCTCATCTCCACCTGAGATTCACTCGACCAGCCGGTATATCTCTCTGCTGTACACCCTCTCATCTCCACGTGAGATTCGCTCGACAAGATGGTATATCTCTCTCCTGTACACCCTCTCATCTCCACCTGAGATTCACTCAACCAGCCGATATATCTCTCTGCTGTACATCCTGTCATCTCCACCTGACATTCTGACAACCAGCCGGTATATCGCTGTCATGTACACCCTCTCATCTCCATCTGAGATTCACTGAAGCAGCCGGTATATCTTTCCTCTGTACACCCTCTAAACTCCACCTGAGATTCACTCATCAGCCGCTATATCTCTCTCCTGTACATCCTCTCATCTCCACCTGTGATTCTGACAACCAGCCGGTATATCTCTCTCCAGTACACCCTCTCATCTCCATCTGAGATTCACTCAACCACCCACTATATCTGTCTGCTGTAAACCCTGTCATCTCCACCTGAGATTCTGACAACCAGGGTATATCTCTCTCCTGTACACAGTCTCATCTCCACCTGAGATTCACTCAGCAGCCGGTATATCTCTCTCCTGTACACCGTCTCATCTCCACCTGCGATTCACTCGACCAGCCGGTATATCTCTCGCCTGTACGCCCTCTCATCACCACCTGAGATTCACTCAACCTGCCGGTATATCTCTCTCCTGTACGCCCTCTCATCTTAACCTGAGATTCACTCAAGCAGCCGGTATATCTCTCTCCTGTACGTCTTCTCATCTCCACCTGAGAATCACTCGACCAGCCGGTATATCTCTCTCCTGTACACCCTCTCATCTCCACCTGAGATTCACTCGACCAGCCGGTATATCTCTCTCCTGTACGCTCCCTCATCTCCACTGAGATTCACTCGACCAGCCGGTATATCGGTCTCCTGCACACCCTCTCATCTCCACCTGAGATTCACTCGACCAGCCGGTATATCTCACTCCTGTACGCCCTCTCATCTGCTCCTGAGATTCACTCGACCAGCCGGTGTATCTTTGTCCTGTACACCCTCTGATCTCCTTCTGAGATTCACTCAAGCAGCCGGTATATCTCCCTCCTGTACACCCTCTCATCTCCATCTGAGATTCACTCAAGCAGCCGGTATATCTTTCCCCTGTATACCCTCTCATCTCCACCTGAGTTTCACTCAACCAGCCGCTATATCTCTCTCCTGTACATCCTCTCATCTCCACCTGAGATTCTGACAACCAGCCGGTATATCTCTCTCCTGTACACAGTCTCATCTCCACCTGAGATTCACTCAGCAGCCGGTATACCTCTCTCCAGTACACCCTCCAATCTCCACCTGAGATTCACTCGACCAGCCGGTATATCTCTCTGCTGTACACCCTCTCATCTCCACGTGAGATTCGCTCGACAAGCCGGTATATCTCTCTCCTGTACACCCTCTCATCTCCACCTGAGATTCACTCGACCAGCCGAAATATCTCTCTGCTGTACATCCTTTCATCTCCACCTGATATTCTGACAACCAGCCGGTATATAGCTGTCATGTACACCCTCTCATCTCCAACCGGAGATTCACTCGACCAGCCGGTATATCTCTCTCCTGTGCGCCCTGTCATCTCCACCTGAGATCCACTCGACCAGCCGATATATCTCCCTCATGTAAGACCTGTCGTCTCCACCTGAGATTCACTCAAGCAGCCGGTATATCTCTCTCCTGTACACCCTCTCATCTCCAACTGAGATTCACTAAAGCAGCTGATATATATCTCTCCTGTACACACTCTCATCTCCGCCTTTGATTCACTCATGCAGCCGGTATATCTCTCTCCTGTACACCCTCTCATCTCCACCTGAGATTCACTCAAGCAGCCGGTATATCTCTCTCCTGTACACCCTCTCATCTCACCTGAGGTTCTCTCAAGCAGCCTGTATATCTCTCTCCTGTACACCCTCTCATCTCCATCTGAGATTCACTCAAGCAGCCGGTATATCTTTCCCCTGTACACCCTCTCATCTCCACCTGAGATTCACTCAACAAGCCGGTATATCTCTCTCCTGTACACGCTCTCATCTCCACCTGAGTTTCTGACAACCAGCCGGTATATCTCTCTCATGTACACCCTCTCATCTCCATCTGAGAATAACTCAACCAGCCACTATATCTGTCTGCTGTACATCCTGTCATCTCCACCTGAGATTCTGACAACCAGCCGGTATATCTCTCTCATGTACACCCTCTCATCTCCACCTGAGATTCACTCGACCAGCCGATATATCTCTCGACTGTCCGCCCTCTCATCTCCACCTGAGATTCACTCGACCAGCCGGTATATTTCTCTCCTTTGCGCCCTCTGATCTCCACCTGAGATTCACTCGACCAGCCGGTCTATCTCTCTCCTGTACGCCCTCTCATCTCCACCTGAGATTCACTCAAGCAGCCGGTAAATCTCTCACCTCTACGCCCTCTCATCTCCACTGAGATTCACTCGACCAGCCGGTATATCTCTCTCCTGTACGCTCTCTCATCTCCACCTGAGATTCACTCGACCAGCCGATATATCTCCCTCCTGTACGCCCTCTCATCTCCACCTGAGATTCAATCAAGCAGCCGGTATATCTCTCTCCTGTACACCCTCTCATCTCCACCTGAGATTCACTCAAGCAGCCGGTATATCTTTCCCCTGTACACCCTCTCATCTCCACCTGAGATTCACTCAACCAGCCGGTATATCTCTCTCCTGTACACGCTCTCATCTCCACCTGAGTTTCTGACAACCAGCCGGTATATCTCTCTCATGTACACCCTCTCATCTCCATCTGAGAATAACTCAACCAGCCACTATATCTGTCTGCTGTACATCCTGTCATCTCCACCTGAGATTCTGACAACCAGCCGGTATATCTCTCTCAAGTACACCCTCTCATCTCCACCTGAGATTCACTCGACCAGCCGGTCTATCTCTCTGCTGTAGGCCCTCTCATCTCCACCTGAGATTCACTCAAGCAGCCGGTATATCTCTCTCCTGTACGCCCTCTCATCTCCACCTGAGATTCACTCGACCAGCCGGTATATCTCTCTGCTGTACACCCTCTCATCTCCACGTGAGATTCGCTCGACAAGATGGTATATCTCTCTCCTGTACACCCTCTCATCTCCACCTGAGATTCACTCAACCAGCCGATATATCTCTCTGCTGTACATCCTGTCATCTCCACCTGACATTCTGACAACCAGCCAGTATATCGCTGTCATGTACACCCTCTCATCTCCATCTGAGATTCACTGAAGCAGCCGGTATATCTTTCCCTGTACACCCTCTAAACTCCACCTGAGATTCACTCAACCAGCCGCTATATCTCTCTCCTGTACATCCTCTCATCTCCACCTGTGATTCTGACAACCAGCCGGTATATCTCTCTCCAGTACACCCTC
>NW_027275606.1:0-54637 GCF_030028105.1 Mobula birostris | reverse complement strand
CCTAATCCTAACATCCCGAGGACCACACACCCCAACTAAACCCTAACCCTAATTTCCAAGGGACTGGGCACCCCAACTAAACCGGACGGCACCCCAAATAACCCAAACCACACCACACTAAGGGGCTTATATAATAGCCCTCTGCCCTACCACTAAACCTAACACCTCCAACCCTGCTACACACCCCCATAAACCCAAACCCTCACCCCAGCAAGGGGCCAAATTCCCACTGCCGCATACTTGCATCCTGACCCCAGCCCTGACCCTAACCCTAATTTCCAAGGGATCGTGCACCCCAACTAAATCGGACAGCACCCCAAATAACCCAAACCACACCACACAAAAGGGCTTATATAATAATCCTTTGCCCTACCACTAAACCTAACACCTCCAACCCTGCCACACACCCCCACAAACCCAAACCCTCACCCCATCAAAGGGCCAGATTCACTCGGATCACCAGCAGTTAGCCTCCTATTTCAGCCCTCACATGGCCCTACCCTGAAACCTAACATCTTCACACCCCATAAACATGGGTCCTCTTCTCGCCAGGGGACTAAACTCACCCCACACCACCAGTTATACCTCCCGCTGCCCAGCAGGCCCCCCCCAACCCTACCCCCCAAACCTAATCCTATATTCCAGAGGACCACACACCCCAACTAAACCCTAACCCTAATTTCCAATGGACCGCGCACCCCAACTGAACCGGACAGCACCCCAAATAACCCAAACCACACCACACTAAGGGGCTTATATAATAGTCCTTTGCCCTACCACTAAACCTAACACCTCCAACCCTGCTACACACATACTTGCCTTCTAACCCCAGCCCTGGCCCTAACCCTAACCCTAATTACCAAGGGATCGGTCACCCCAACTAAACCAGACAGCACCCCAAATAACCCAAACCACACCACACTAAGGGGCTTATATAATAGTCCTTTGCCCTACCACTAAACCTAACACCTCCAACCCTGCTACACACCCCCATAAACCCAAACCCTCACCCCATCAAGGGGCCAAATTTACCCAGTATCACCAGCAGTTAGGCTCTGATTTCAGCCCTCCCCCCTACGGCAAGGGCAACCAAACACCCCCCCCCCCCCCGCAATACCATTTGCCATCCCACCCCACCGCCGTGAACACTCAACCCCCATTACCTAACTGTACCCCGGGGCATGTCCCTCCCCACACACCCCTCAATTAGCTACTGCACAGCCCCCAGATCACAGCACCCAGTCCCTATAAGAAAGTCCCCAAACCCAAAACACTATCCATAGGCAAGAACTCCACCATTTCAACTTAAACTCCAGAATGGAGGTTAAAGAGAAGGAAGATCCCAATAAAGGCAAGTCGGGGACCGAGATGATGACAACGTGGGCCAAAAACAAAGTGGCAGGGTGAAGTGATACTGCATCTCCAGTAAGAGATCCACAAACGCTAGAGGGATATTTTGCCCACTGCCCGCATACTCGCATCCTAACCCTAACCCTAACCCTAACCCTAACCCTAACCCTAACCCTAACCCTAACCCTAACCCTAACCCTAACCCTAACCCTAACCCTAACCCTAACCCTAACCCTAACCCTAACCCTAACCCTAACCCTAACCCTAACCCTAACCCTAACCCTAACCCTAACCCTCGGGGAGGGTGTTTAATGATGAAAGACCCGAAACACCCGATGATCCGAGGATGCATTACTGATGATGTGTCCCAGTGCACACCCGGTCCATTGAACCAAGTGGTGTCGGACCACGATAATGAAAGGCATGGGCCAGATTCACCTGGCTTCACCACATGAGCCTAAGCCCAATAGCACCTCATACCTCACCACTCAAAACTCTGCAGCCTTACCTCTCCCAGTCACACATATACATCCACCAGCCCAACACTCAAACCTAATCCTAAAGTCCAAGGGGGCACTCACCCCCACAAACCCTCGGCACATCCCAGAGATCATGCCACACCCCCACAAACCCTAGGCACACCCCGACTAACCCTGGCCACTCCCCCACAAACACGATTACCTTTGTCAGGAGGGGCAAGATCCAAGAAAGGCAAGTGTTGGACCTGGTTAATGAAGGCGTGGGCCAGATCAAAGTGGCAGGGTCGCGTGAAATTGAATCTCAAGTCAGGAGATCAAAAAGCACAAGAGGGCTGATTTGCCCACTGCCCGCATACTCTCAACCTAACCTAACAGTGACACGCTCTTCATTCTCCCGGTCGACAAAATGCCAAGAATAAAGCCCAGATGCCCAAACGGCGAGAGAGAACCAGAAAGTTAAACCCAAGCTGGGTCCACAGAAAACAAGCCACCACTAAACTCAGGTGCAGAGACACCGAATGCCCAGTAAACACTGTCAATTTAACCCATGCATCCCCAGGCATACAGATGCCAGGTAACGATGTTTAAAAACGTCATTACGCTCAAAGTTACATGCCTCTCATTATCCTGGTCCATGGGAAAACACAAGCCGAGCTTGATCAACTCCGGCTGGGTCATCTCGGGGAGGGTGTTTAATGATGAAAGACCCGAAACACCCGATGATCCGAGGATGCATTACTGATGATGTGTCCCAGTGCACACCCGGTCCATTGAACCAAGTGGTGTCGGACCACGATAATGAAAGGCATGGGCCAGATTCACCTGGCTTCACCACATGAGCCTAAGCCCAATAGCACCTCATACCTCACCACTCAAAACTCTGCAGCCTTACCTCTCCCAGTCACACATATACATCCACCAGCCCAACACTCAAACCTAATCCTAAAGTCCAAGGGGGCACTCACCCCCACAAACCCTCGGCACATCCCAGAGATCATGCCACACCCCCACAAACCCTAGGCACACCCCGACTAACCCTGGCCACTCCCCCACAAACACGATTACCTTTGTCAGGAGGGGCAAGATCCAAGAAAGGCAAGTGTTGGACCTGGTTAATGAAGGCGTGGGCCAGATCAAAGTGGCAGGGTCGCGTGAAATTGAATCTCAAGTCAGGAGATCAAAAAGCACAAGAGGGCTGATTTGCCCACTGCCCGCATACTCTCAACCTAACCCTAACCCTAACCCCCACAAACCCTAGGCACACCCCGACTAACCCTGGCCACTCCCCCACAAACCCGATTACCTTTGTCAGGAGGGGCAAGATCCAAGAAAGGCAAGTGTTGGACCTGGTTAATGAAGGCGTGGGCCAGATCAAAGTGGCAGGGTCGCGTGAAATTGAATCTCAAGTGAGGAGATCAAAAAGCACAAGAGGGCTGATTTGCCCACTGCCCGCATACTCTCAACCTAACCTAACAGTGACACGCTCTTCATTCTCCCGGTCGACAAAATGCCAACAAAAAAGCCCAGATGCCCAAAAGGCGAGAGAGAACCAGAAAGTTAAACCCAAGCTGGGTCCACAGAAAACCAGTCACCACTAAACTCAGGTGCAGAGACACCGAATGCCCAGTAAACACTGTCAATTTAACCCATGCAATCCCAGGCATACAGATGCCAGGTAATGATGTTTAAAAACAACATTACCATCATAGTTACATGTCTCTCATTATCCTGGTCCATGGGAAAACACAAGCCGAGCTTGATCAACTCCGGCTGGGTCATCTCGGGGAGGGTGTTTAATGATGAAAGACCCGAAACACCCCATGATCCGAGGATGCATTACTGATGATGTGTTCCAGTGCACACCCGGTCCATTGAACCAAGTGGTGTCGGACCACGATAATGAAAGGCATGGGCCAGATTCACCTGGCTTGACCACATGAGCCTATGCGCCACAGCACCTCATACCTCACCACTCCAAACTCTGCAGCCTTACCTATCCCAGTCACACATATACATCCACCAGCCCAACACTCAAACCTAATCCTAAAGTCCAAGGGGGCACACACCCCCACAAACCCTCGGCACATCCCAGAGATGATGCCACACCCCCACAAACCCTAGGCACACCCCGACTAACCCTGGCCACTCCCCCACAAACCCGATTACCTTTGTCAGGAGGGGCAAGATCCAAGAAAGGCAAGTGTTGGACCTGGTTAATGAAGGCGTGGGCCAGATCAAAGTGGCAGGGTCGCGTGAAATTGAATCTCAAGTGAGGAGATCAAAAAGCACAAGAGGGCTGATTTGCCCACTGCCCGCATACTCTCAACCTAACCTAACAGTGACACGCTCTTCATTCTCCCGGTCGACAAAATGCCAACAAAAAAGCCCAGATGCCCAAAAGGCGAGAGAGAACCAGAAAGTTAAACCCAAGCTGGGTCCACAGAAAACCAGTCACCACTAAACTCAGGTGCAGAGACACCGAATGCCCAGTAAACACTGTCAATTTAACCCATGCAATCCCAGGCACACAGATGCCAGGTAATGATGTTTAAAAACAACATTACCATCATAGTTACATGTCTCTCATTATCCTGGTCCATGGGAAAACACAAGCCGAGCTTGATCAACTCCGGCTGGGTCATCTCGGGGAGGGTGTTTAATGATGAAAGACCCGAAACACCCCATGATCCGAGGATGCATTACTGATGATGTGTTCCAGTGCACACCCGGTCCATTGAACCAAGTGGTGTCGGACCACGATAATGAAAGGCATGGGCCAGATTCACCTGGCTTGACCACATGAGCCTATGCGCCACAGCACCTCATACCTCACCACTCCAAACTCTGCAGCCTTACCTATCCCAGTCACACATATACATCCACCAGCCCAACACTCAAACCTAATCCTAAAGTCCAAGGGGGCACACACCCCCACAAACCCTCGGCACATCCCAGAGATGATGCCACACCCCCACAAACCCTAGGCACACCCCGACTAACCCTGGCCACTCCCCCACAAACCCGATTACCTTTGTCAGGAGGGGCAAGATCCAAGAAAGGCAAGTGTTGGACCTGGTTAATGAAGGCGTGGGCCAGATCAAAGTGGCAGGGTCGCGTGAAATTGAATCTCAAGTGAGGAGATCAAAAAGCACAAGAGGGCTGATTTGCCCACTGCCCGCATACTCTCAACCTAACCTAACAGTGACACGCTCTTCATTCTCCCGGTCGACAAAATGCCAACAAAAAAGCCCAGATGCCCAAAAGGCGAGAGAGAACCAGAAAGTTAAACCCAAGCTGGGTCCACAGAAAACCAGTCACCACTAAACTCAGGTGCAGAGACACCGAATGCCCAGTAAACACTGTCAATTTAACCCATGCAATCCCAGGCATACAGATGCCAGGTAATGATGTTTAAAAACAACATTACCATCATAGTTACATGTCTCTCATTATCCTGGTCCATGGGAAAACACAAGCCGAGCTTGATCAACTCCGGCTGGGTCATCTCGGGGAGGGTGTTTAATGATGAAAGACCCGAAACACCCCATGATCCGAGGATGCATTACTGATGATGTGTTCCAGTGCACACCCGGTCCATTGAACCAAGTGGTGTCGGACCACGATAATGAAAGGCATGGGCCAGATTCACCTGGCTTGACCACATGAGCCTATGCGCCACAGCACCTCATACCTCACCACTCCAAACTCTGCAGCCTTACCTATCCCAGTCACACATATACATCCACCAGCCCAACACTCAAACCTAATCCTAAAGTCCAAGGGGGCACACACCCCCACAAACCCTCGGCACATCCCAGAGATGATGCCACACCCCCACAAACCCTAGGCACACCCCGACTAACCCTGGCCACTCCCCCACAAACCCGATTACCTTTGTCAGGAGGGGCAAGATCCAAGAAAGGCAAGTGTTGGACCTGGTTAATGAAGGCGTGGGCCAGATCAAAGTGGCAGGGTCGCGTGAAATTGAATCTCAAGTGAGGAGATCAAAAAGCACAAGAGGGCTGATTTGCCCACTGCCCGCATACTCTCAACCTAACCTAACAGTGACACGCTCTTCATTCTCCCGGTCGACAAAATGCCAACAAAAAAGCCCAGATGCCCAAAAGGCGAGAGAGAACCAGAAAGTTAAACCCAAGCTGGGTCCACAGAAAACCAGTCACCACTAAACTCAGGTGCAGAGACACCGAATGCCCAGTAAACACTGTCAATTTAACCCATGCAATCCCAGGCACACAGATGCCAGGTAATGATGTTTAAAAACAACATTACCATCATAGTTACATGTCTCTCATTATCCTGGTCCATGGGAAAACACAAGCCGAGCTTGATCAACTCCGGCTGGGTCATCTCGGGGAGGGTGTTTAATGATGAAAGACCCGAAACACCCCATGATCCGAGGATGCATTACTGATGATGTGTTCCAGTGCACACCCGGTCCATTGAACCAAGTGGTGTCGGACCACGATAATGAAAGGCATGGGCCAGATTCACCTGGCTTGACCACATGAGCCTATGCGCCACAGCACCTCATACCTCACCACTCCAAACTCTGCAGCCTTACCTATCCCAGTCACACATATACATCCACCAGCCCAACACTCAAACCTAATCCTAAAGTCCAAGGGGGCACACACCCCCACAAACCCTCGGCACATCCCAGAGATGATGCCACACCCCCACAAACCCTAGGCACACCCCGACTAACCCTGGCCACTCCCCCACAAACCCGATTACCTTTGTCAGGAGGGGCAAGATCCAAGAAAGGCAAGTGTTGGACCTGGTTAATGAAGGCGTGGGCCAGATCAAAGTGGCAGGGTCGCGTGAAATTGAATCTCAAGTGAGGAGATCAAAAAGCACAAGAGGGCTGATTTGCCCACTGCCCGCATACTCTCAACCTAACCTAACAGTGACACGCTCTTCATTCTCCCGGTCGACAAAATGCCAACAAAAAAGCCCAGATGCCCAAAAGGCGAGAGAGAACCAGAAAGTTAAACCCAAGCTGGGTCCACAGAAAACCAGTCACCACTAAACTCAGGTGCAGAGACACCGAATGCCCAGTAAACACTGTCAATTTAACCCATGCAATCCCAGGCATACAGATGCCAGGTAATGATGTTTAAAAACAACATTACCATCATAGTTACATGTCTCTCATTATCCTGGTCCATGGGAAAACACAAGCCGAGCTTGATCAACTCCGGCTGGGTCATCTCGGGGAGGGTGTTTAATGATGAAAGACCCGAAACACCCCATGATCCGAGGATGCATTACTGATGATGTGTTCCAGTGCACACCCGGTCCATTGAACCAAGTGGTGTCGGACCACGATAATGAAAGGCATGGGCCAGATTCACCTGGCTTGACCACATGAGCCTATGCGCCACAGCACCTCATACCTCACCACTCCAAACTCTGCAGCCTTACCTATCCCAGTCACACATATACATCCACCAGCCCAACACTCAAACCTAATCCTAAAGTCCAAGGGGGCACACACCCCCACAAACCCTCGGCACATCCCAGAGATGATGCCACACCCCCACAAACCCTAGGCACACCCCGACTAACCCTGGCCACTCCCCCACAAACCCGATTACCTTTGTCAGGAGGGGCAAGATCCAAGAAAGGCAAGTGTTGGACCTGGTTAATGAAGGCGTGGGCCAGATCAAAGTGGCAGGGTCGCGTGAAATTGAATCTCAAGTGAGGAGATCAAAAAGCACAAGAGGGCTGATTTGCCCACTGCCCGCATACTCTCAACCTAACCTAACAGTGACACGCTCTTCATTCTCCCGGTCGACAAAATGCCAACAAAAAAGCCCAGATGCCCAAAAGGCGAGAGAGAACCAGAAAGTTAAACCCAAGCTGGGTCCACAGAAAACCAGTCACCACTAAACTCAGGTGCAGAGACACCGAATGCCCAGTAAACACTGTCAATTTAACCCATGCAATCCCAGGCATACAGATGCCAGGTAATGATGTTTAAAAACAACATTACCATCATAGTTACATGTCTCTCATTATCCTGGTCCATGGGAAAACACAAGCCGAGCTTGATCAACTCCGGCTGGGTCATCTCGGGGAGGGTGTTTAATGATGAAAGACCCGAAACACCCCATGATCCGAGGATGCATTACTGATGATGTGTTCCAGTGCACACCCGGTCCATTGAACCAAGTGGTGTCGGACCACGATAATGAAAGGCATGGGCCAGATTCACCTGGCTTGACCACATGAGCCTATGCGCCACAGCACCTCATACCTCACCACTCCAAACTCTGCAGCCTTACCTATCCCAGTCACACATATACATCCACCAGCCCAACACTCAAACCTAATCCTAAAGTCCAAGGGGGCACACACCCCCACAAACCCTCGGCACATCCCAGAGATGATGCCACACCCCCACAAACCCTAGGCACACCCCGACTAACCCTGGCCACTCCCCCACAAACCCGATTACCTTTGTCAGGAGGGGCAAGATCCAAGAAAGGCAAGTGTTGGACCTGGTTAATGAAGGCGTGGGCCAGATCAAAGTGGCAGGGTCGCGTGAAATTGAATCTCAAGTGAGGAGATCAAAAAGCACAAGAGGGCTGATTTGCCCACTGCCCGCATACTCTCAACCTAACCTAACAGTGACACGCTCTTCATTCTCCCGGTCGACAAAATGCCAACAAAAAAGCCCAGATGCCCAAAAGGCGAGAGAGAACCAGAAAGTTAAACCCAAGCTGGGTCCACAGAAAACCAGTCACCACTAAACTCAGGTGCAGAGACACCGAATGCCCAGTAAACACTGTCAATTTAACCCATGCAATCCCAGGCATACAGATGCCAGGTAATGATGTTTAAAAACAACATTACCATCATAGTTACATGTCTCTCATTATCCTGGTCCATGGGAAAACACAAGCCGAGCTTGATCAACTCCGGCTGGGTCATCTCGGGGAGGGTGTTTAATGATGAAAGACCCGAAACACCCCATGATCCGAGGATGCATTACTGATGATGTGTTCCAGTGCACACCCGGTCCATTGAACCAAGTGGTGTCGGACCACGATAATGAAAGGCATGGGCCAGATTCACCTGGCTTGACCACATGAGCCTATGCGCCACAGCACCTCATACCTCACCACTCCAAACTCTGCAGCCTTACCTATCCCAGTCACACATATACATCCACCAGCCCAACACTCAAACCTAATCCTAAAGTCCAAGGGGGCACACACCCCCACAAACCCTCGGCACATCCCAGAGATGATGCCACACCCCCACAAACCCTAGGCACACCCCGACTAACCCTGGCCACTCCCCCACAAACCCGATTACCTTTGTCAGGAGGGGCAAGATCCAAGAAAGGCAAGTGTTGGACCTGGTTAATGAAGGCGTGGGCCAGATCAAAGTGGCAGGGTCGCGTGAAATTGAATCTCAAGTGAGGAGATCAAAAAGCACAAGAGGGCTGATTTGCCCACTGCCCGCATACTCTCAACCTAACCTAACAGTGACACGCTCTTCATTCTCCCGGTCGACAAAATGCCAACAAAAAAGCCCAGATGCCCAAAAGGCGAGAGAGAACCAGAAAGTTAAACCCAAGCTGGGTCCACAGAAAACCAGTCACCACTAAACTCAGGTGCAGAGACACCGAATGCCCAGTAAACACTGTCAATTTAACCCATGCAATCCCAGGCATACAGATGCCAGGTAATGATGTTTAAAAACAACATTACCATCATAGTTACATGTCTCTCATTATCCTGGTCCATGGGAAAACACAAGCCGAGCTTGATCAACTCCGGCTGGGTCATCTCGGGGAGGGTGTTTAATGATGAAAGACCCGAAACACCCCATGATCCGAGGATGCATTACTGATGATGTGTTCCAGTGCACACCCGGTCCATTGAACCAAGTGGTGTCGGACCACGATAATGAAAGGCATGGGCCAGATTCACCTGGCTTGACCACATGAGCCTATGCGCCACAGCACCTCATACCTCACCACTCCAAACTCTGCAGCCTTACCTATCCCAGTCACACATATACATCCACCAGCCCAACACTCAAACCTAATCCTAAAGTCCAAGGGGGCACACACCCCCACAAACCCTCGGCACATCCCAGAGATGATGCCACACCCCCACAAACCCTAGGCACACCCCGACTAACCCTGGCCACTCCCCCACAAACCCGATTACCTTTGTCAGGAGGGGCAAGATCCAAGAAAGGCAAGTGTTGGACCTGGTTAATGAAGGCGTGGGCCAGATCAAAGTGGCAGGGTCGCGTGAAATTGAATCTCAAGTGAGGAGATCAAAAAGCACAAGAGGGCTGATTTGCCCACTGCCCGCATACTCTCAACCTAACCTAACAGTGACACGCTCTTCATTCTCCCGGTCGACAAAATGCCAACAAAAAAGCCCAGATGCCCAAAAGGCGAGAGAGAACCAGAAAGTTAAACCCAAGCTGGGTCCACAGAAAACCAGTCACCACTAAACTCAGGTGCAGAGACACCGAATGCCCAGTAAACACTGTCAATTTAACCCATGCAATCCCAGGCATACAGATGCCAGGTAATGATGTTTAAAAACAACATTACCATCATAGTTACATGTCTCTCATTATCCTGGTCCATGGGAAAACACAAGCCGAGCTTGATCAACTCCGGCTGGGTCATCTCGGGGAGGGTGTTTAATGATGAAAGACCCGAAACACCCCATGATCCGAGGATGCATTACTGATGATGTGTTCCAGTGCACACCCGGTCCATTGAACCAAGTGGTGTCGGACCACGATAATGAAAGGCATGGGCCAGATTCACCTGGCTTGACCACATGAGCCTATGCGCCACAGCACCTCATACCTCACCACTCCAAACTCTGCAGCCTTACCTATCCCAGTCACACATATACATCCACCAGCCCAACACTCAAACCTAATCCTAAAGTCCAAGGGGGCACACACCCCCACAAACCCTCGGCACATCCCAGAGATGATGCCACACCCCCACAAACCCTAGGCACACCCCGACTAACCCTGGCCACTCCCCCACAAACCCGATTACCTTTGTCAGGAGGGGCAAGATCCAAGAAAGGCAAGTGTTGGACCTGGTTAATGAAGGCGTGGGCCAGATCAAAGTGGCAGGGTCGCGTGAAATTGAATCTCAAGTGAGGAGATCAAAAAGCACAAGAGGGCTGATTTGCCCACTGCCCGCATACTCTCAACCTAACCTAACAGTGACACGCTCTTCATTCTCCCGGTCGACAAAATGCCAACAAAAAAGCCCAGATGCCCAAAAGGCGAGAGAGAACCAGAAAGTTAAACCCAAGCTGGGTCCACAGAAAACCAGTCACCACTAAACTCAGGTGCAGAGACACCGAATGCCCAGTAAACACTGTCAATTTAACCCATGCAATCCCAGGCATACAGATGCCAGGTAATGATGTTTAAAAACAACATTACCATCATAGTTACATGTCTCTCATTATCCTGGTCCATGGGAAAACACAAGCCGAGCTTGATCAACTCCGGCTGGGTCATCTCGGGGAGGGTGTTTAATGATGAAAGACCCGAAACACCCCATGATCCGAGGATGCATTACTGATGATGTGTTCCAGTGCACACCCGGTCCATTGAACCAAGTGGTGTCGGACCACGATAATGAAAGGCATGGGCCAGATTCACCTGGCTTGACCACATGAGCCTATGCGCCACAGCACCTCATACCTCACCACTCCAAACTCTGCAGCCTTACCTATCCCAGTCACACATATACATCCACCAGCCCAACACTCAAACCTAATCCTAAAGTCCAAGGGGGCACACACCCCCACAAACCCTCGGCACATCCCAGAGATGATGCCACACCCCCACAAACCCTAGGCACACCCCGACTAACCCTGGCCACTCCCCCACAAACCCGATTACCTTTGTCAGGAGGGGCAAGATCCAAGAAAGGCAAGTGTTGGACCTGGTTAATGAAGGCGTGGGCCAGATCAAAGTGGCAGGGTCGCGTGAAATTGAATCTCAAGTGAGGAGATCAAAAAGCACAAGAGGGCTGATTTGCCCACTGCCCGCATACTCTCAACCTAACCTAACAGTGACACGCTCTTCATTCTCCCGGTCGACAAAATGCCAACAAAAAAGCCCAGATGCCCAAAAGGCGAGAGAGAACCAGAAAGTTAAACCCAAGCTGGGTCCACAGAAAACCAGTCACCACTAAACTCAGGTGCAGAGACACCGAATGCCCAGTAAACACTGTCAATTTAACCCATGCAATCCCAGGCATACAGATGCCAGGTAATGATGTTTAAAAACAACATTACCATCATAGTTACATGTCTCTCATTATCCTGGTCCATGGGAAAACACAAGCCGAGCTTGATCAACTCCGGCTGGGTCATCTCGGGGAGGGTGTTTAATGATGAAAGACCCGAAACACCCCATGATCCGAGGATGCATTACTGATGATGTGTTCCAGTGCACACCCGGTCCATTGAACCAAGTGGTGTCGGACCACGATAATGAAAGGCATGGGCCAGATTCACCTGGCTTGACCACATGAGCCTATGCGCCACAGCACCTCATACCTCACCACTCCAAACTCTGCAGCCTTACCTATCCCAGTCACACATATACATCCACCAGCCCAACACTCAAACCTAATCCTAAAGTCCAAGGGGGCACACACCCCCACAAACCCTCGGCACATCCCAGAGATGATGCCACACCCCCACAAACCCTAGGCACACCCCGACTAACCCTGGCCACTCCCCCACAAACCCGATTACCTTTGTCAGGAGGGGCAAGATCCAAGAAAGGCAAGTGTTGGACCTGGTTAATGAAGGCGTGGGCCAGATCAAAGTGGCAGGGTCGCGTGAAATTGAATCTCAAGTGAGGAGATCAAAAAGCACAAGAGGGCTGATTTGCCCACTGCCCGCATACTCTCAACCTAACCTAACAGTGACACGCTCTTCATTCTCCCGGTCGACAAAATGCCAACAAAAAAGCCCAGATGCCCAAAAGGCGAGAGAGAACCAGAAAGTTAAACCCAAGCTGGGTCCACAGAAAACCAGTCACCACTAAACTCAGGTGCAGAGACACCGAATGCCCAGTAAACACTGTCAATTTAACCCATGCAATCCCAGGCATACAGATGCCAGGTAATGATGTTTAAAAACAACATTACCATCATAGTTACATGTCTCTCATTATCCTGGTCCATGGGAAAACACAAGCCGAGCTTGATCAACTCCGGCTGGGTCATCTCGGGGAGGGTGTTTAATGATGAAAGACCCGAAACACCCCATGATCCGAGGATGCATTACTGATGATGTGTTCCAGTGCACACCCGGTCCATTGAACCAAGTGGTGTCGGACCACGATAATGAAAGGCATGGGCCAGATTCACCTGGCTTGACCACATGAGCCTATGCGCCACAGCACCTCATACCTCACCACTCCAAACTCTGCAGCCTTACCTATCCCAGTCACACATATACATCCACCAGCCCAACACTCAAACCTAATCCTAAAGTCCAAGGGGGCACACACCCCCACAAACCCTCGGCACATCCCAGAGATGATGCCACACCCCCACAAACCCTAGGCACACCCCGACTAACCCTGGCCACTCCCCCACAAACCCGATTACCTTTGTCAGGAGGGGCAAGATCCAAGAAAGGCAAGTGTTGGACCTGGTTAATGAAGGCGTGGGCCAGATCAAAGTGGCAGGGTCGCGTGAAATTGAATCTCAAGTGAGGAGATCAAAAAGCACAAGAGGGCTGATTTGCCCACTGCCCGCATACTCTCAACCTAACCTAACAGTGACACGCTCTTCATTCTCCCGGTCGACAAAATGCCAACAAAAAAGCCCAGATGCCCAAAAGGCGAGAGAGAACCAGAAAGTTAAACCCAAGCTGGGTCCACAGAAAACCAGTCACCACTAAACTCAGGTGCAGAGACACCGAATGCCCAGTAAACACTGTCAATTTAACCCATGCAATCCCAGGCATACAGATGCCAGGTAATGATGTTTAAAAACAACATTACCATCATAGTTACATGTCTCTCATTATCCTGGTCCATGGGAAAACACAAGCCGAGCTTGATCAACTCCGGCTGGGTCATCTCGGGGAGGGTGTTTAATGATGAAAGACCCGAAACACCCCATGATCCGAGGATGCATTACTGATGATGTGTTCCAGTGCACACCCGGTCCATTGAACCAAGTGGTGTCGGACCACGATAATGAAAGGCATGGGCCAGATTCACCTGGCTTGACCACATGAGCCTATGCGCCACAGCACCTCATACCTCACCACTCCAAACTCTGCAGCCTTACCTATCCCAGTCACACATATACATCCACCAGCCCAACACTCAAACCTAATCCTAAAGTCCAAGGGGGCACACACCCCCACAAACCCTCGGCACATCCCAGAGATGATGCCACACCCCCACAAACCCTAGGCACACCCCGACTAACCCTGGCCACTCCCCCACAAACCCGATTACCTTTGTCAGGAGGGGCAAGATCCAAGAAAGGCAAGTGTTGGACCTGGTTAATGAAGGCGTGGGCCAGATCAAAGTGGCAGGGTCGCGTGAAATTGAATCTCAAGTGAGGAGATCAAAAAGCACAAGAGGGCTGATTTGCCCACTGCCCGCATACTCTCAACCTAACCTAACAGTGACACGCTCTTCATTCTCCCGGTCGACAAAATGCCAACAAAAAAGCCCAGATGCCCAAAAGGCGAGAGAGAACCAGAAAGTTAAACCCAAGCTGGGTCCACAGAAAACCAGTCACCACTAAACTCAGGTGCAGAGACACCGAATGCCCAGTAAACACTGTCAATTTAACCCATGCAATCCCAGGCATACAGATGCCAGGTAATGATGTTTAAAAACAACATTACCATCATAGTTACATGTCTCTCATTATCCTGGTCCATGGGAAAACACAAGCCGAGCTTGATCAACTCCGGCTGGGTCATCTCGGGGAGGGTGTTTAATGATGAAAGACCCGAAACACCCCATGATCCGAGGATGCATTACTGATGATGTGTTCCAGTGCACACCCGGTCCATTGAACCAAGTGGTGTCGGACCACGATAATGAAAGGCATGGGCCAGATTCACCTGGCTTGACCACATGAGCCTATGCGCCACAGCACCTCATACCTCACCACTCCAAACTCTGCAGCCTTACCTATCCCAGTCACACATATACATCCACCAGCCCAACACTCAAACCTAATCCTAAAGTCCAAGGGGGCACACACCCCCACAAACCCTCGGCACATCCCAGAGATGATGCCACACCCCCACAAACCCTAGGCACACCCCGACTAACCCTGGCCACTCCCCCACAAACCCGATTACCTTTGTCAGGAGGGGCAAGATCCAAGAAAGGCAAGTGTTGGACCTGGTTAATGAAGGCGTGGGCCAGATCAAAGTGGCAGGGTCGCGTGAAATTGAATCTCAAGTGAGGAGATCAAAAAGCACAAGAGGGCTGATTTGCCCACTGCCCGCATACTCTCAACCTAACCTAACAGTGACACGCTCTTCATTCTCCCGGTCGACAAAATGCCAACAAAAAAGCCCAGATGCCCAAAAGGCGAGAGAGAACCAGAAAGTTAAACCCAAGCTGGGTCCACAGAAAACCAGTCACCACTAAACTCAGGTGCAGAGACACCGAATGCCCAGTAAACACTGTCAATTTAACCCATGCAATCCCAGGCACACAGATGCCAGGTAATGATGTTTAAAAACAACATTACCATCATAGTTACATGTCTCTCATTATCCTGGTCCATGGGAAAACACAAGCCGAGCTTGATCAACTCCGGCTGGGTCATCTCGGGGAGGGTGTTTAATGATGAAAGACCCGAAACACCCCATGATCCGAGGATGCATTACTGATGATGTGTTCCAGTGCACACCCGGTCCATTGAACCAAGTGGTGTCGGACCACGATAATGAAAGGCATGGGCCAGATTCACCTGGCTTGACCACATGAGCCTATGCGCCACAGCACCTCATACCTCACCACTCCAAACTCTGCAGCCTTACCTATCCCAGTCACACATATACATCCACCAGCCCAACACTCAAACCTAATCCTAAAGTCCAAGGGGGCACACACCCCCACAAACCCTCGGCACATCCCAGAGATGATGCCACACCCCCACAAACCCTAGGCACACCCCGACTAACCCTGGCCACTCCCCCACAAACCCGATTACCTTTGTCAGGAGGGGCAAGATCCAAGAAAGGCAAGTGTTGGACCTGGTTAATGAAGGCGTGGGCCAGATCAAAGTGGCAGGGTCGCGTGAAATTGAATCTCAAGTGAGGAGATCAAAAAGCACAAGAGGGCTGATTTGCCCACTGCCCGCATACTCTCAACCTAACCTAACAGTGACACGCTCTTCATTCTCCCGGTCGACAAAATGCCAACAAAAAAGCCCAGATGCCCAAAAGGCGAGAGAGAACCAGAAAGTTAAACCCAAGCTGGGTCCACAGAAAACCAGTCACCACTAAACTCAGGTGCAGAGACACCGAATGCCCAGTAAACACTGTCAATTTAACCCATGCAATCCCAGGCATACAGATGCCAGGTAATGATGTTTAAAAACAACATTACCATCATAGTTACATGTCTCTCATTATCCTGGTCCATGGGAAAACACAAGCCGAGCTTGATCAACTCCGGCTGGGTCATCTCGGGGAGGGTGTTTAATGATGAAAGACCCGAAACACCCCATGATCCGAGGATGCATTACTGATGATGTGTTCCAGTGCACACCCGGTCCATTGAACCAAGTGGTGTCGGACCACGATAATGAAAGGCATGGGCCAGATTCACCTGGCTTGACCACATGAGCCTATGCGCCACAGCACCTCATACCTCACCACTCCAAACTCTGCAGCCTTACCTATCCCAGTCACACATATACATCCACCAGCCCAACACTCAAACCTAATCCTAAAGTCCAAGGGGGCACACACCCCCACAAACCCTCGGCACATCCCAGAGATGATGCCACACCCCCACAAACCCTAGGCACACCCCGACTAACCCTGGCCACTCCCCCACAAACCCGATTACCTTTGTCAGGAGGGGCAAGATCCAAGAAAGGCAAGTGTTGGACCTGGTTAATGAAGGCGTGGGCCAGATCAAAGTGGCAGGGTCGCGTGAAATTGAATCTCAAGTGAGGAGATCAAAAAGCACAAGAGGGCTGATTTGCCCACTGCCCGCATACTCTCAACCTAACCTAACAGTGACACGCTCTTCATTCTCCCGGTCGACAAAATGCCAACAAAAAAGCCCAGATGCCCAAAAGGCGAGAGAGAACCAGAAAGTTAAACCCAAGCTGGGTCCACAGAAAACCAGTCACCACTAAACTCAGGTGCAGAGACACCGAATGCCCAGTAAACACTGTCAATTTAACCCATGCAATCCCAGGCACACAGATGCCAGGTAATGATGTTTAAAAACAACATTACCATCATAGTTACATGTCTCTCATTATCCTGGTCCATGGGAAAACACAAGCCGAGCTTGATCAACTCCGGCTGGGTCATCTCGGGGAGGGTGTTTAATGATGAAAGACCCGAAACACCCCATGATCCGAGGATGCATTACTGATGATGTGTTCCAGTGCACACCCGGTCCATTGAACCAAGTGGTGTCGGACCACGATAATGAAAGGCATGGGCCAGATTCACCTGGCTTGACCACATGAGCCTATGCGCCACAGCACCTCATACCTCACCACTCCAAACTCTGCAGCCTTACCTATCCCAGTCACACATATACATCCACCAGCCCAACACTCAAACCTAATCCTAAAGTCCAAGGGGGCACACACCCCCACAAACCCTCGGCACATCCCAGAGATGATGCCACACCCCCACAAACCCTAGGCACACCCCGACTAACCCTGGCCACTCCCCCACAAACCCGATTACCTTTGTCAGGAGGGGCAAGATCCAAGAAAGGCAAGTGTTGGACCTGGTTAATGAAGGCGTGGGCCAGATCAAAGTGGCAGGGTCGCGTGAAATTGAATCTCAAGTGAGGAGATCAAAAAGCACAAGAGGGCTGATTTGCCCACTGCCCGCATACTCTCAACCTAACCTAACAGTGACACGCTCTTCATTCTCCCGGTCGACAAAATGCCAACAAAAAAGCCCAGATGCCCAAAAGGCGAGAGAGAACCAGAAAGTTAAACCCAAGCTGGGTCCACAGAAAACCAGTCACCACTAAACTCAGGTGCAGAGACACCGAATGCCCAGTAAACACTGTCAATTTAACCCATGCAATCCCAGGCATACAGATGCCAGGTAATGATGTTTAAAAACAACATTACCATCATAGTTACATGTCTCTCATTATCCTGGTCCATGGGAAAACACAAGCCGAGCTTGATCAACTCCGGCTGGGTCATCTCGGGGAGGGTGTTTAATGATGAAAGACCCGAAACACCCCATGATCCGAGGATGCATTACTGATGATGTGTTCCAGTGCACACCCGGTCCATTGAACCAAGTGGTGTCGGACCACGATAATGAAAGGCATGGGCCAGATTCACCTGGCTTGACCACATGAGCCTATGCGCCACAGCACCTCATACCTCACCACTCCAAACTCTGCAGCCTTACCTATCCCAGTCACACATATACATCCACCAGCCCAACACTCAAACCTAATCCTAAAGTCCAAGGGGGCACACACCCCCACAAACCCTCGGCACATCCCAGAGATGATGCCACACCCCCACAAACCCTAGGCACACCCCGACTAACCCTGGCCACTCCCCCACAAACCCGATTACCTTTGTCAGGAGGGGCAAGATCCAAGAAAGGCAAGTGTTGGACCTGGTTAATGAAGGCGTGGGCCAGATCAAAGTGGCAGGGTCGCGTGAAATTGAATCTCAAGTGAGGAGATCAAAAAGCACAAGAGGGCTGATTTGCCCACTGCCCGCATACTCTCAACCTAACCTAACAGTGACACGCTCTTCATTCTCCCGGTCGACAAAATGCCAACAAAAAAGCCCAGATGCCCAAAAGGCGAGAGAGAACCAGAAAGTTAAACCCAAGCTGGGTCCACAGAAAACCAGTCACCACTAAACTCAGGTGCAGAGACACCGAATGCCCAGTAAACACTGTCAATTTAACCCATGCAATCCCAGGCATACAGATGCCAGGTAATGATGTTTAAAAACAACATTACCATCATAGTTACATGTCTCTCATTATCCTGGTCCATGGGAAAACACAAGCCGAGCTTGATCAACTCCGGCTGGGTCATCTCGGGGAGGGTGTTTAATGATGAAAGACCCGAAACACCCCATGATCCGAGGATGCATTACTGATGATGTGTTCCAGTGCACACCCGGTCCATTGAACCAAGTGGTGTCGGACCACGATAATGAAAGGCATGGGCCAGATTCACCTGGCTTGACCACATGAGCCTATGCGCCACAGCACCTCATACCTCACCACTCCAAACTCTGCAGCCTTACCTATCCCAGTCACACATATACATCCACCAGCCCAACACTCAAACCTAATCCTAAAGTCCAAGGGGGCACACACCCCCACAAACCCTCGGCACATCCCAGAGATGATGCCACACCCCCACAAACCCTAGGCACACCCCGACTAACCCTGGCCACTCCCCCACAAACCCGATTACCTTTGTCAGGAGGGGCAAGATCCAAGAAAGGCAAGTGTTGGACCTGGTTAATGAAGGCGTGGGCCAGATCAAAGTGGCAGGGTCGCGTGAAATTGAATCTCAAGTGAGGAGATCAAAAAGCACAAGAGGGCTGATTTGCCCACTGCCCGCATACTCTCAACCTAACCTAACAGTGACACGCTCTTCATTCTCCCGGTCGACAAAATGCCAACAAAAAAGCCCAGATGCCCAAAAGGCGAGAGAGAACCAGAAAGTTAAACCCAAGCTGGGTCCACAGAAAACCAGTCACCACTAAACTCAGGTGCAGAGACACCGAATGCCCAGTAAACACTGTCAATTTAACCCATGCAATCCCAGGCATACAGATGCCAGGTAATGATGTTTAAAAACAACATTACCATCATAGTTACATGTCTCTCATTATCCTGGTCCATGGGAAAACACAAGCCGAGCTTGATCAACTCCGGCTGGGTCATCTCGGGGAGGGTGTTTAATGATGAAAGACCCGAAACACCCCATGATCCGAGGATGCATTACTGATGATGTGTTCCAGTGCACACCCGGTCCATTGAACCAAGTGGTGTCGGACCACGATAATGAAAGGCATGGGCCAGATTCACCTGGCTTGACCACATGAGCCTATGCGCCACAGCACCTCATACCTCACCACTCCAAACTCTGCAGCCTTACCTATCCCAGTCACACATATACATCCACCAGCCCAACACTCAAACCTAATCCTAAAGTCCAAGGGGGCACACACCCCCACAAACCCTCGGCACATCCCAGAGATGATGCCACACCCCCACAAACCCTAGGCACACCCCGACTAACCCTGGCCACTCCCCCACAAACCCGATTACCTTTGTCAGGAGGGGCAAGATCCAAGAAAGGCAAGTGTTGGACCTGGTTAATGAAGGCGTGGGCCAGATCAAAGTGGCAGGGTCGCGTGAAATTGAATCTCAAGTGAGGAGATCAAAAAGCACAAGAGGGCTGATTTGCCCACTGCCCGCATACTCTCAACCTAACCTAACAGTGACACGCTCTTCATTCTCCCGGTCGACAAAATGCCAACAAAAAAGCCCAGATGCCCAAAAGGCGAGAGAGAACCAGAAAGTTAAACCCAAGCTGGGTCCACAGAAAACCAGTCACCACTAAACTCAGGTGCAGAGACACCGAATGCCCAGTAAACACTGTCAATTTAACCCATGCAATCCCAGGCATACAGATGCCAGGTAATGATGTTTAAAAACAACATTACCATCATAGTTACATGTCTCTCATTATCCTGGTCCATGGGAAAACACAAGCCGAGCTTGATCAACTCCGGCTGGGTCATCTCGGGGAGGGTGTTTAATGATGAAAGACCCGAAACACCCCATGATCCGAGGATGCATTACTGATGATGTGTTCCAGTGCACACCCGGTCCATTGAACCAAGTGGTGTCGGACCACGATAATGAAAGGCATGGGCCAGATTCACCTGGCTTGACCACATGAGCCTATGCGCCACAGCACCTCATACCTCACCACTCCAAACTCTGCAGCCTTACCTATCCCAGTCACACATATACATCCACCAGCCCAACACTCAAACCTAATCCTAAAGTCCAAGGGGGCACACACCCCCACAAACCCTCGGCACATCCCAGAGATGATGCCACACCCCCACAAACCCTAGGCACACCCCGACTAACCCTGGCCACTCCCCCACAAACCCGATTACCTTTGTCAGGAGGGGCAAGATCCAAGAAAGGCAAGTGTTGGACCTGGTTAATGAAGGCGTGGGCCAGATCAAAGTGGCAGGGTCGCGTGAAATTGAATCTCAAGTGAGGAGATCAAAAAGCACAAGAGGGCTGATTTGCCCACTGCCCGCATACTCTCAACCTAACCTAACAGTGACACGCTCTTCATTCTCCCGGTCGACAAAATGCCAACAAAAAAGCCCAGATGCCCAAAAGGCGAGAGAGAACCAGAAAGTTAAACCCAAGCTGGGTCCACAGAAAACCAGTCACCACTAAACTCAGGTGCAGAGACACCGAATGCCCAGTAAACACTGTCAATTTAACCCATGCAATCCCAGGCATACAGATGCCAGGTAATGATGTTTAAAAACAACATTACCATCATAGTTACATGTCTCTCATTATCCTGGTCCATGGGAAAACACAAGCCGAGCTTGATCAACTCCGGCTGGGTCATCTCGGGGAGGGTGTTTAATGATGAAAGACCCGAAACACCCCATGATCCGAGGATGCATTACTGATGATGTGTTCCAGTGCACACCCGGTCCATTGAACCAAGTGGTGTCGGACCACGATAATGAAAGGCATGGGCCAGATTCACCTGGCTTGACCACATGAGCCTATGCGCCACAGCACCTCATACCTCACCACTCCAAACTCTGCAGCCTTACCTATCCCAGTCACACATATACATCCACCAGCCCAACACTCAAACCTAATCCTAAAGTCCAAGGGGGCACACACCCCCACAAACCCTCGGCACATCCCAGAGATGATGCCACACCCCCACAAACCCTAGGCACACCCCGACTAACCCTGGCCACTCCCCCACAAACCCGATTACCTTTGTCAGGAGGGGCAAGATCCAAGAAAGGCAAGTGTTGGACCTGGTTAATGAAGGCGTGGGCCAGATCAAAGTGGCAGGGTCGCGTGAAATTGAATCTCAAGTGAGGAGATCAAAAAGCACAAGAGGGCTGATTTGCCCACTGCCCGCATACTCTCAACCTAACCTAACAGTGACACGCTCTTCATTCTCCCGGTCGACAAAATGCCAACAAAAAAGCCCAGATGCCCAAAAGGCGAGAGAGAACCAGAAAGTTAAACCCAAGCTGGGTCCACAGAAAACCAGTCACCACTAAACTCAGGTGCAGAGACACCGAATGCCCAGTAAACACTGTCAATTTAACCCATGCAATCCCAGGCATACAGATGCCAGGTAATGATGTTTAAAAACAACATTACCATCATAGTTACATGTCTCTCATTATCCTGGTCCATGGGAAAACACAAGCCGAGCTTGATCAACTCCGGCTGGGTCATCTCGGGGAGGGTGTTTAATGATGAAAGACCCGAAACACCCCATGATCCGAGGATGCATTACTGATGATGTGTTCCAGTGCACACCCGGTCCATTGAACCAAGTGGTGTCGGACCACGATAATGAAAGGCATGGGCCAGATTCACCTGGCTTGACCACATGAGCCTATGCGCCACAGCACCTCATACCTCACCACTCCAAACTCTGCAGCCTTACCTATCCCAGTCACACATATACATCCACCAGCCCAACACTCAAACCTAATCCTAAAGTCCAAGGGGGCACACACCCCCACAAACCCTCGGCACATCCCAGAGATGATGCCACACCCCCACAAACCCTAGGCACACCCCGACTAACCCTGGCCACTCCCCCACAAACCCGATTACCTTTGTCAGGAGGGGCAAGATCCAAGAAAGGCAAGTGTTGGACCTGGTTAATGAAGGCGTGGGCCAGATCAAAGTGGCAGGGTCGCGTGAAATTGAATCTCAAGTGAGGAGATCAAAAAGCACAAGAGGGCTGATTTGCCCACTGCCCGCATACTCTCAACCTAACCTAACAGTGACACGCTCTTCATTCTCCCGGTCGACAAAATGCCAACAAAAAAGCCCAGATGCCCAAAAGGCGAGAGAGAACCAGAAAGTTAAACCCAAGCTGGGTCCACAGAAAACCAGTCACCACTAAACTCAGGTGCAGAGACACCGAATGCCCAGTAAACACTGTCAATTTAACCCATGCAATCCCAGGCATACAGATGCCAGGTAATGATGTTTAAAAACAACATTACCATCATAGTTACATGTCTCTCATTATCCTGGTCCATGGGAAAACACAAGCCGAGCTTGATCAACTCCGGCTGGGTCATCTCGGGGAGGGTGTTTAATGATGAAAGACCCGAAACACCCCATGATCCGAGGATGCATTACTGATGATGTGTTCCAGTGCACACCCGGTCCATTGAACCAAGTGGTGTCGGACCACGATAATGAAAGGCATGGGCCAGATTCACCTGGCTTGACCACATGAGCCTATGCGCCACAGCACCTCATACCTCACCACTCCAAACTCTGCAGCCTTACCTATCCCAGTCACACATATACATCCACCAGCCCAACACTCAAACCTAATCCTAAAGTCCAAGGGGGCACACACCCCCACAAACCCTCGGCACATCCCAGAGATGATGCCACACCCCCACAAACCCTAGGCACACCCCGACTAACCCTGGCCACTCCCCCACAAACCCGATTACCTTTGTCAGGAGGGGCAAGATCCAAGAAAGGCAAGTGTTGGACCTGGTTAATGAAGGCGTGGGCCAGATCAAAGTGGCAGGGTCGCGTGAAATTGAATCTCAAGTGAGGAGATCAAAAAGCACAAGAGGGCTGATTTGCCCACTGCCCGCATACTCTCAACCTAACCTAACAGTGACACGCTCTTCATTCTCCCGGTCGACAAAATGCCAACAAAAAAGCCCAGATGCCCAAAAGGCGAGAGAGAACCAGAAAGTTAAACCCAAGCTGGGTCCACAGAAAACCAGTCACCACTAAACTCAGGTGCAGAGACACCGAATGCCCAGTAAACACTGTCAATTTAACCCATGCAATCCCAGGCATACAGATGCCAGGTAATGATGTTTAAAAACAACATTACCATCATAGTTACATGTCTCTCATTATCCTGGTCCATGGGAAAACACAAGCCGAGCTTGATCAACTCCGGCTGGGTCATCTCGGGGAGGGTGTTTAATGATGAAAGACCCGAAACACCCCATGATCCGAGGATGCATTACTGATGATGTGTTCCAGTGCACACCCGGTCCATTGAACCAAGTGGTGTCGGACCACGATAATGAAAGGCATGGGCCAGATTCACCTGGCTTGACCACATGAGCCTATGCGCCACAGCACCTCATACCTCACCACTCCAAACTCTGCAGCCTTACCTATCCCAGTCACACATATACATCCACCAGCCCAACACTCAAACCTAATCCTAAAGTCCAAGGGGGCACACACCCCCACAAACCCTCGGCACATCCCAGAGATGATGCCACACCCCCACAAACCCTAGGCACACCCCGACTAACCCTGGCCACTCCCCCACAAACCCGATTACCTTTGTCAGGAGGGGCAAGATCCAAGAAAGGCAAGTGTTGGACCTGGTTAATGAAGGCGTGGGCCAGATCAAAGTGGCAGGGTCGCGTGAAATTGAATCTCAAGTGAGGAGATCAAAAAGCACAAGAGGGCTGATTTGCCCACTGCCCGCATACTCTCAACCTAACCTAACAGTGACACGCTCTTCATTCTCCCGGTCGACAAAATGCCAACAAAAAAGCCCAGATGCCCAAAAGGCGAGAGAGAACCAGAAAGTTAAACCCAAGCGGGGTCCACAGAAAACCAGTCACCACTAAACTCAGGTGCAGAGACACCGAATGCCCAGTAAACACTGTCAATTTAACCCATGCAATCCCAGGCATACAGATGCCAGGTAATGATGTTTAAAAACAACATTACCATCATAGTTACATGTCTCTCATTATCCTGGTCCATGGGAAAACACAAGCCGAGCTTGATCAACTCCGGCTGGGTCATCTCGGGGAGGGTGTTTAATGATGAAAGACCCGAAACACCCCATGATCCGAGGATGCATTACTGATGATGTGTTCCAGTGCACACCCGGTCCATTGAACCAAGTGGTGTCGGACCACGATAATGAAAGGCATGGGCCAGATTCACCTGGCTTGACCACATGAGCCTATGCGCCACAGCACCTCATACCTCACCACTCCAAACTCTGCAGCCTTACCTATCCCAGTCACACATATACATCCACCAGCCCAACACTCAAACCTAATCCTAAAGTCCAAGGGGGCACACACCCCCACAAACCCTCGGCACATCCCAGAGATGATGCCACACCCCCACAAACCCTAGGCACACCCCGACTAACCCTGGCCACTCCCCCACAAACCCGATTACCTTTGTCAGGAGGGGCAAGATCCAAGAAAGGCAAGTGTTGGACCTGGTTAATGAAGGCGTGGGCCAGATCAAAGTGGCAGGGTCGCGTGAAATTGAATCTCAAGTGAGGAGATCAAAAAGCACAAGAGGGCTGATTTGCCCACTGCCCGCATACTCTCAACCTAACCTAACAGTGACACGCTCTTCATTCTCCCGGTCGACAAAATGCCAACAAAAAAGCCCAGATGCCCAAAAGGCGAGAGAGAACCAGAAAGTTAAACCCAAGCTGGGTCCACAGAAAACCAGTCACCACTAAACTCAGGTGCAGAGACACCGAATGCCCAGTAAACACTGTCAATTTAACCCATGCAATCCCAGGCATACAGATGCCAGGTAATGATGTTTAAAAACAACATTACCATCATAGTTACATGTCTCTCATTATCCTGGTCCATGGGAAAACACAAGCCGAGCTTGATCAACTCCGGCTGGGTCATCTCGGGGAGGGTGTTTAATGATGAAAGACCCGAAACACCCCATGATCCGAGGATGCATTACTGATGATGTGTTCCAGTGCACACCCGGTCCATTGAACCAAGTGGTGTCGGACCACGATAATGAAAGGCATGGGCCAGATTCACCTGGCTTGACCACATGAGCCTATGCGCCACAGCACCTCATACCTCACCACTCCAAACTCTGCAGCCTTACCTATCCCAGTCACACATATACATCCACCAGCCCAACACTCAAACCTAATCCTAAAGTCCAAGGGGGCACACACCCCCACAAACCCTCGGCACATCCCAGAGATGATGCCACACCCCCACAAACCCTAGGCACACCCCGACTAACCCTGGCCACTCCCCCACAAACCCGATTACCTTTGTCAGGAGGGGCAAGATCCAAGAAAGGCAAGTGTTGGACCTGGTTAATGAAGGCGTGGGCCAGATCAAAGTGGCAGGGTCGCGTGAAATTGAATCTCAAGTGAGGAGATCAAAAAGCACAAGAGGGCTGATTTGCCCACTGCCCGCATACTCTCAACCTAACCTAACAGTGACACGCTCTTCATTCTCCCGGTCGACAAAATGCCAACAAAAAAGCCCAGATGCCCAAAAGGCGAGAGAGAACCAGAAAGTTAAACCCAAGCTGGGTCCACAGAAAACCAGTCACCACTAAACTCAGGTGCAGAGACACCGAATGCCCAGTAAACACTGTCAATTTAACCCATGCAATCCCAGGCATACAGATGCCAGGTAATGATGTTTAAAAACAACATTACCATCATAGTTACATGTCTCTCATTATCCTGGTCCATGGGAAAACACAAGCCGAGCTTGATCAACTCCGGCTGGGTCATCTCGGGGAGGGTGTTTAATGATGAAAGACCCGAAACACCCCATGATCCGAGGATGCATTACTGATGATGTGTTCCAGTGCACACCCGGTCCATTGAACCAAGTGGTGTCGGACCACGATAATGAAAGGCATGGGCCAGATTCACCTGGCTTGACCACATGAGCCTATGCGCCACAGCACCTCATACCTCACCACTCCAAACTCTGCAGCCTTACCTATCCCAGTCACACATATACATCCACCAGCCCAACACTCAAACCTAATCCTAAAGTCCAAGGGGGCACACACCCCCACAAACCCTCGGCACATCCCAGAGATGATGCCACACCCCCACAAACCCTAGGCACACCCCGACTAACCCTGGCCACTCCCCCACAAACCCGATTACCTTTGTCAGGAGGGGCAAGATCCAAGAAAGGCAAGTGTTGGACCTGGTTAATGAAGGCGTGGGCCAGATCAAAGTGGCAGGGTCGCGTGAAATTGAATCTCAAGTGAGGAGATCAAAAAGCACAAGAGGGCTGATTTGCCCACTGCCCGCATACTCTCAACCTAACCCTAACCCTAACCCTAACCCTAGCTTCACCACACAAGCCTAAGCCCAATAGCACCTCATACCTCACCACTCCAAACTCTGCAGCCTTACCTATCCCAGTCACACATATACATCCACCACCCCAACACTCAAACCTAATCCTCAAGTCCAAGGGGGCACACACCCCCACAAACCCTCGGCACATCCCAGAGATCATGCCACACCCCCACAAACCCTAGGCACACCCCGACTAACCCTGGCCACTCCCCCACAAACCCGATTACCTTTGTCAGGAGGGGCAAGATCCAAGAAAGGCAAGTGTTGGACCTGGTTAATGAAGGCGTGGGCCAGATCAAAGTGGCAGGGTCGCGTGAAATTGAATCTCAAGTGAGGAGATCAAAAAGCACAAGAGGGCTGATTTGCCCACTGCCCGCATACTCTCAACCTAACCTAACAGTGACACGCTCTTCATTCTCCCGGTCGGCAAAATGCCAAGAATAAAGCCCAGATGCCCAAACGGCGAGAGACAACCAGAAAGTTAAACCCAAGCTGGGTCCACAGAAAACCAGTCACCACTAAACTCAGGTGCAGAGACACCGAATGCCCAGTAAACACTGTCAATTTAACCCATGCAATCCCAGGCATACAGATGCCGGGTAATGATGTTTAAAAACAACGTTGCCCTCATAGTTACATGCCTCTCATTATCCTGGTCCATGGGAAAACACAAGCCGAGCTTGATCAACTCCGGCTGGGTCATCTCGGGGAGGGTGTTTAATGATGAAAGACCCGAAACACCCCATGATCCGAGGATGCATTACTGATGATGTGTCCCAGTGCACACCCGGTCCATTGAACCAAGTGGTGTCGGACCATGATAATGAAAGGCATGGGCCAGATTCACCTAGCTTCACCACACAAGCCTAAGCCCAATAGCACCTCATACCTCACCACTCAAAACTCTGCAGCCTTACCTATCCCAGTCACACATATACATCCACCAGCCCAACACTCAAACCTAATCCTAAAGTCCAAGGGGGCACACACCCCCACAAACCCTCGGCACATCCCAGAGATCATGCCACACCCCCACAAACCCTAGGCACACCCCGACTAACCCTGGCCACTCCCCCACAAACCCGATTATCTTTGTCAGGAGGGGCAAGATCCAAGAAAGGCAAGTGTTGGATCTGGTTAATGAAGGCGTGGGCCAGATCAAAGTGGCAGGGTCGAGTGAAATTGAATCTCAAGTGAGGAGATCAAAAAGCACAAGAGGGCTGATTTGCCCACTGCCCGCATACTCTCAACCTAACCCTAACCCTAACCCTAACCCTAGCTTCACCACACAAGCCTAAGCCCAATAGCACCTCATACCTCACCACTCCAAACTCTGCAGCCTTACCTATCCCAGTCACACATATACATCCACCACCCCAACACTCAAACCTAATCCTCAAGTCCAAGGGGGCACACACCCCCACAAACCCTCGGCACATCCCAGAGATCATGCCACACCCCCACAAACCCTAGGCACACCCCGACTAACCCTGGCCACTCCCCCACAAACCCGATTACCTTTGTCAGGAGGGGCAAGATCCAAGAAAGGCAAGTGTTGGACCTGGTTAATGAAGGCGTGGGCCAGATCAAAGTGGCAGGGTCGCGTGAAATTGAATCTCAAGTGAGGAGATCAAAAAGCACAAGAGGGCTGATTTGCCCACTGCCCGCATACTCTCAACCTAACCTAACAGTGACACGCTCTTCATTCTCCCGGTCGGCAAAATGCCAAGAATAAAGCCCAGATGCCCAAACGGCGAGAGACAACCAGAAAGTTAAACCCAAGCTGGGTCCACAGAAAACCAGTCACCACTAAACTCAGGTGCAGAGACACCGAATGCCCAGTAAACACTGTCAATTTAACCCATGCAATCCCAGGCATACAGATGCCGGGTAATGATGTTTAAAAACAACGTTGCCCTCATAGTTACATGCCTCTCATTATCCTGGTCCATGGGAAAACACAAGCCGAGCTTGATCAACTCCGGCTGGGTCATCTCGGGGAGGGTGTTTAATGATGAAAGACCCGAAACACCCCATGATCCGAGGATGCATTACTGATGATGTGTCCCAGTGCACACCCGGTCCATTGAACCAAGTGGTGTCGGACCATGATAATGAAAGGCATGGGCCAGATTCACCTAGCTTCACCACACAAGCCTAAGCCCAATAGCACCTCATACCTCACCACTCAAAACTCTGCAGCCTTACCTATCCCAGTCACACATATACATCCACCAGCCCAACACTCAAACCTAATCCTAAAGTCCAAGGGGGCACACACCCCCACAAACCCTCGGCACATCCCAGAGATCATGCCACACCCCCACAAACCCTAGGCACACCCCGACTAACCCTGGCCACTCCCCCACAAACCCGATTATCTTTGTCAGGAGGGGCAAGATCCAAGAAAGGCAAGTGTTGGATCTGGTTAATGAAGGCGTGGGCCAGATCAAAGTGGCAGGGTCGAGTGAAATTGAATCTCAAGTGAGGAGATCAAAAAGCACAAGAGGGCTGATTTGCCCACTGCCCGCATACTCTCAACCTAACCCTAACCCTAACCCTAACCCTAGCTTCACCACACAAGCCTAAGCCCAATAGCACCTCATACCTCACCACTCCAAACTCTGCAGCCTTACCTATCCCAGTCACACATATACATCCACCAGCCCAACACTCAAACCTAATCCTAAAGTCCAAGGGGGCACACACCCCCACAAACCCTCGGCACATCCCAGAGATCATGCCACACCCCCACAAACCCTAGGCACACCCCGACTAACCCTGGCCACTCCCCCACAAACCCGATTATCTTTGTCAGGAGGGGCAAGATCCAAGAAAGGCAAGTGTTGGATCTGGTTAATGAAGGCGTGGGCCAGATCAAAGTGGCAGGGTCGAGTGAAATTGAATCTCAAGTGAGGAGATCAAAAAGCACAAGAGGGCTGATTTGCCCACTGCCCGCATACTCTCAACCTAACCCTAACCCTAACCCTAACCCTAGCTTCACCACACAAGCCTAAGCCCAATAGCACCTCATACCTCACCACTCCAAACTCTGCAGCCTTACCTATCCCAGTCACACATATACATCCACCACCCCAACACTCAAACCTAATCCTCAAGTCCAAGGGGGCACACACCCCCACAAACCCTCGGCACATCCCAGAGATCATGCCACACCCCCACAAACCCTAGGCACACCCCGACTAACCCTGGCCACTCCCCCACAAACCCGATTACCTTTGTCAGGAGGGGCAAGATCCAAGAAAGGCAAGTGTTGGACCTGGTTAATGAAGGCGTGGGCCAGATCAAAGTGGCAGGGTCGCGTGAAATTGAATCTCAAGTGAGGAGATCAAAAAGCACAAGAGGGCTGATTTGCCCACTGCCCGCATACTCTCAACCTAACCTAACAGTGACACGCTCTTCATTCTCCCGGTCGACAAAATGCCAAGAACAAAGCCCGGATGCCCAAACGGCAAGAGAGAACCAGAAAGTTAAACCCAAGCTGGGTCCACAGAAAACAAGCCACCACTAAACTCAGGTGCAGAGACACCGAATGCCCAGTAAACACTGTCAATTTAACCCATGCATCCCCAGGCATACAGATGCCAGGTAATGATGTTTAAAAACGTCATTACCCTCATAGTTACATGCCTCTCATTATCCTGGTCCATGGGAAAACACAAGCCGAGCTTGATCAACTCCGGCTGGGTCATCTCGGGGAGGGTGTTTAATGATGAAAGACCCGAAACACCCCATGATCCGAGGATGCATTACTGATGATGTGTCCCAGTGCACACCCGGTCCATTGAACCAAGTGGTGTCGGACCATGATAATGAAAGGCATGGGCCAGATTCACCTAGCTTCACCACACAAGCCTAAGCCCAATAGCACCTCATACCTCACCACTCAAAACTCTGCAGCCTTACCTATCCCAGTCACACATATACATCCACCAGCCCAACACTCAAACCTAATCCTAAAGTCCAAGGGGGCACACACCCCCACAAACCCTCGGCACATCCCAGAGATCATGCCACACCCCCACAAACCCTAGGCACACCCCGACTAACCCTGGCCACTCCCCCACAAACCCGATTATCTTTGTCAGGAGGGGCAAGATCCAAGAAAGGCAAGTGTTGGATCTGGTTAATGAAGGCGTGGGCCAGATCAAAGTGGCAGGGTCGAGTGAAATTGAATCTCAAGTGAGGAGATCAAAAAGCACAAGAGGGCTGATTTGCCCACTGCCCGCATACTCTCAACCTAACCCTAACCCTAACCCTAACCCTAGCTTCACCACACAAGCCTAAGCCCAATAGCACCTCATACCTCACCACTCCAAACTCTGCAGCCTTACCTATCCCAGTCACACATATACATCCACCACCCCAACACTCAAACCTAATCCTCAAGTCCAAGGGGGCACACACCCCCACAAACCCTCGGCACATCCCAGAGATCATGCCACACCCCCACAAACCCTAGGCACACCCCGACTAACCCTGGCCACTCCCCCACAAACCCGATTACCTTTGTCAGGAGGGGCAAGATCCAAGAAAGGCAAGTGTTGGACCTGGTTAATGAAGGCGTGGGCCAGATCAAAGTGGCAGGGTCGCGTGAAATTGAATCTCAAGTGAGGAGATCAAAAAGCACAAGAGGGCTGATTTGCCCACTGCCCGCATACTCTCAACCTAACCTAACAGTGACACGCTCTTCATTCTCCCGGTCGACAAAATGCCAAGAACAAAGCCCGGATGCCCAAACGGCAAGAGAGAACCAGAAAGTTAAACCCAAGCTGGGTCCACAGAAAACAAGCCACCACTAAACTCAGGTGCAGAGACACCGAATGCCCAGTAAACACTGTCAATTTAACCCATGCATCCCCAGGCATACAGATGCCAGGTAATGATGTTTAAAAACGTCATTACCCTCATAGTTACATGCCTCTCATTATCCTGGTCCATGGGAAAACACAAGCCGAGCTTGATCAACTCCGGCTGGGTCATCTCGGGGAGGGTGTTTAATGATGAAAGACCCGAAACACCCCATGATCCGAGGATGCATTACTGATGATGTGTCCCAGTGCACACCCGGTCCATTGAACCAAGTGGTGTCGGACCATGATAATGAAAGGCATGGGCCAGATTCACCTAGCTTCACCACACAAGCCTAAGCCCAATAGCACCTCATACCTCACCACTCAAAACTCTGCAGCCTTACCTATCCCAGTCACACATATACATCCACCAGCCCAACACTCAAACCTAATCCTAAAGTCCAAGGGGGCACACACCCCCACAAACCCTCGGCACATCCCAGAGATCATGCCACACCCCCACAAACCCTAGGCACACCCCGACTAACCCTGGCCACTCCCCCACAAACCCGATTATCTTTGTCAGGAGGGGCAAGATCCAAGAAAGGCAAGTGTTGGATCTGGTTAATGAAGGCGTGGGCCAGATCAAAGTGGCAGGGTCGAGTGAAATTGAATCTCAAGTGAGGAGATCAAAAAGCACAAGAGGGCTGATTTGCCCACTGCCCGCATACTCTCAACCTAACCCTAACCCTAACCCTAACCCTAGCTTCACCACACAAGCCTAAGCCCAATAGCACCTCATACCTCACCACTCCAAACTCTGCAGCCTTACCTATCCCAGTCACACATATACATCCACCACCCCAACACTCAAACCTAATCCTCAAGTCCAAGGGGGCACACACCCCCACAAACCCTCGGCACATCCCAGAGATCATGCCACACCCCCACAAACCCTAGGCACACCCCGACTAACCCTGGCCACTCCCCCACAAACCCGATTACCTTTGTCAGGAGGGGCAAGATCCAAGAAAGGCAAGTGTTGGACCTGGTTAATGAAGGCGTGGGCCAGATCAAAGTGGCAGGGTCGCGTGAAATTGAATCTCAAGTGAGGAGATCAAAAAGCACAAGAGGGCTGATTTGCCCACTGCCCGCATACTCTCAACCTAACCTAACAGTGACACGCTCTTCATTCTCCCGGTCGACAAAATGCCAAGAACAAAGCCCGGATGCCCAAACGGCAAGAGAGAACCAGAAAGTTAAACCCAAGCTGGGTCCACAGAAAACAAGCCACCACTAAACTCAGGTGCAGAGACACCGAATGCCCAGTAAACACTGTCAATTTAACCCATGCATCCCCAGGCATACAGATGCCAGGTAATGATGTTTAAAAACAACATTACCATCATAGTTACATGTCTCTCATTATCCTGGTCCATGGGAAAACACAAGCCGAGCTTGATCAACTCCGGCTGGGTCATCTCGGGGAGGGTGTTTAATGATGAAAGACCCGAAACACCCCATGATCCGAGGATGCATTACTGATGATGTGTCCCAGTGCACACCCGGTCCATAGAACCAAGTGGTGTCGGACCATGATAATGAAAGGCATGGGCCAGATTCACCTGGCTTGACCACAGGGGCCTATGCGCCACAGCACCTCATACCTCACCACTCCAAACTCTGCAGCCTTACCTATCCCAGTCACACATATACATCCACCAGCCCAACACTCAAACCTAATCCTAAAGTCCAAGGGGGCACACACCCCCACAAACCCTCGGCACATCCCACAGATCATGCCACACCCCCACAAACCCGAGGCACACCCCGACTAACCCTGGCCACTCCCCCACAAACCCGATTACCTTTGTCAGGAGGGGCAAGATCCAAGAAAGGCAAGTGTTGGACCTGGTTAATGAAGGCGTGGGCCAGATCAAAGTGGCAGGGTCGCGTGAAATTGAATCTCAAGTGAGGAGATCAAAAAGCACAAGAGGGCTGATTTGCCCACTGCCCGCATACTCTCAACCTAACCTAACAGTGACACGCTCTTCATTCTCCCGGCCGACAAAATGCCAAGAATAAAGCCCAGATGCCCAAACGGCGAGAGAGAACCAGAAAGTTAAACCCAAGCTGGGTCCACAGAAAAGCAGTCACCACTAAACTCAGGTGCAGAGACACCGAATGCCCAGTAAACACTGTCAATTTAACCCATGCAATCCCAGGCATACAGATGCCAGGTAATGATGTTTAAAAACAACATTACCATCATAGTTACATGTCTCTCATTATCCTGGTCCATGGGAAAACACAAGCCGAGCTTGATCAACTCCGGCTGGGTCATCTCGGGGAGGGTGTTTAATGATGAAAGACCCGAAACACCCCATGATCCGAGGATGCATTACTGATGATGTGTCCCAGTGCACACCCGGTCCATAGAACCAAGTGGTGTCGGACCATGATAATGAAAGGCATGGGCCAGATTCACCTGGCTTGACCACAGGGGCCTATGCGCCACAGCACCTCATACCTCACCACTCCAAACTCTGCAGCCTTACCTATCCCAGTCACACATATACATCCACCAGCCCAACACTCAAACCTAATCCTAAAGTCCAAGGGGGCACACACCCCCACAAACCCTCGGCACATCCCACAGATCATGCCACACCCCCACAAACCCGAGGCACACCCCGACTAACCCTGGCCACTCCCCCACAAACCCGATTACCTTTGTCAGGAGGGGCAAGATCCAAGAAAGGCAAGTGTTGGACCTGGTTAATGAAGGCGTGGGCCAGATCAAAGTGGCAGGGTCGCGTGAAATTGAATCTCAAGTGAGGAGATCAAAAAGCACAAGAGGGCTGATTTGCCCACTGCCCGCATACTCTCAACCTAACCCTAACCCTAACCCTAACCCTAACCCTAACCCTAACCCTAACCCTAACCCTAACCCTAACCCTAACCCTCGCATTGCCCCTTTCACCCCTCCCTCAGACTGGATGCCCAAGAGGAGGTACAGGTCAGAAGCGGTCTTACAATTTGAGAGCACACTGGAGGAGATAATAGAGAGGGAGAGAGAAGTACAGGATAAACCCAATCTAACTAGGAAGGAGAGAGCAGCCCTGAAAGAATTGAGAGAAAATATGGATATTGTTATCAAACCAGCAGATAAAGGGAGCAGCATAGTTATCATGGACAAACAGCAATACCTATTTGAGGCACACAGACAATTAAACAACACGGAGCACTACACTAAACTAAGGGAACCTATATACTGGGAAACACACACAGAGATCAGGAACATTTTGCGAGAACTAGAGAGGACTAGATACCTCGGGAAGAAGCAAGTGGACTACCTGACAGGCATACAGCCACGAGCAAGGAAGTTCTATATCCTCCCCAAAATACACAAGAGCCCAGACTCATGGACCGTTCCGGGAAGAATACCACCCGGCAGGCCCATCGTGTCAGACTGCAGCAGTGAGTCATACAGGATAGCAGAGTACATTGATGCCTTCCTTAACCCACTATCGCAGAAACACTCCAGTTACATCAAGGACACGTACCACTTTGTCCGGATAGTCAATTCCATGTCAGTGCCCCCTGAGGCCATACTCTTCACCATGGACATTGAAAGCCTGTACACCAATATAGAAACCGACAGGGGTATAGAAGCAGTGAGGGATATCCTGCAGAAGAACCCCCAGCTAGAGAGACCAGACGAGGCCTTGGTGGAACTCCTTCACCTCAGCCTGACTAAAAATGACTTTGAATTCAATAATGAATTCTACTTACAAGTCAAGGGCACAGCGATGGGAAAGAAGTTTGCTCCAGCCTATGCCAATATATACATGGCAAAGTGGGAGGAAACAGTTTATCCAAAGTGTCCCAAAAAACCCATGTGTCTCTATAGATACCTGGATGACATCTGGGGAGTGTGGACACACTCAGAGGTAGAATTGGGGGAATTTATTCAAATCCTAAACACTCATCATCCATCCATTAAGGTTAAGGCCACAACAAATAGGGAGAAAATTGACTTCCTGGACACTACGGTATTTAAACTAGCACCAGAAAATGGCAGCCAGAAACTAGCCACCAAAGTATTCTTTAAAACCACAGACACACACACCCTCCTACACACCGGGAGCCACCATCCCAAACACACCTTTAGGGGCATTGTCAAAGGACAGCTGACCCGGTTTCATCGCATTTGCACCAGGGCAGAGGACTTCCACCAAGCCACTACTATCCTCTTCTCTGCACTTAGACACAGAGGTTACAGCAGACGGAGGCTCAGACACATCAAATCTGACTTTTTAAAAAGTATCACAAATCCCCGACCACGAGACAACACAACACAGAAACTACCCTTGATAACAGGATACAGTGGGATGGCAGTGAACATCCACAAGACAGTCAAAACACAGTTTGAAAATCTACAGGAGGAAGTGGGGACACTGGGACAATACACCATAGTTTCAGCCTTCAAAAGGGGTAGGAACTTAAAAGACATACTAGTCAGTACCAAAGTACGAACAGCGCCAAACTGCGAGGTGGGAAACTGCAGGGCGTGCATATACATCAGAATTTCAAAAAGCATACACAACAGAGCTACAGGAAAGTGGGCTGAGATAGAGCAGAGGATAACTTGCGAACAAAAGAATGTAGTATATGCAATCCAGTGTAAGCAATGCCATATCATATACATAGGGGAGACAGGCAACAGCTTGAGAACCAGACTCACAGGACACCTCAGTAATATCACAAGAGGAAATCAAAACAGACCAGTTAGTAAGCACTTCCTAGAGCATGGAATGTACTCCTTAGCAATCCTGGGCCTGGAAACCAACATAAACTGGTCAAACCTCCAAAGAAAAAGAGCAGAGAGGAGATGGATCGAAAGACTACAGACACATTCCCCAAACGGCCTAAACGAGGCCTAAAAAACCAGGCCAGCAATATAAAATGTACTCACTGAAGGGCCAACACTGCACCCCGTAAATAATGTTTTTAAAACTTGAGAAAATTAGATAGGGAAGAAGGGGAAGATCCCCTTCAGTCACCCACCCTGAAACAAATTAAGACAGGGGACCATTAAATAGGAAAGGTTCGCCTTACTTTGGAAATAGAGCCTCACAACTAGGCCCCAGAAAAGAACCTAATTCCCCAAGTAGAGAGGAGTAAAATTAGAAATTATAACTCTACAGGAGATAACCACTAGGAAGAACAGACACGTAACGACCGGTTTAATCCAGACACAACACTTGCCCAAACGTCCTAGCTTACCCCAGGGGGAAGAATACATCCCCAGCACATGACCCTGCCCTGAAACCTAACATCTTCAGACCCCATAAACACAGATCCTCTTCTCGCCAGAGGGGCAAACTCACCCCACAACACCAGTTATACCTACGGTCGCCCAGCGGGCCCCCCTCAACCCTACCCCCCAACCTAATCCTAACATCCCGAGGACCACACACCCCAACTAAACCCTAACCCTAATTTCCAAGGGACTGGGCACCCCAACTAAACCGGACGGCACCCCAAATAACCCAAACCACACCACACTAAGGGGCTTATATAATAGCCCTCTGCCCTACCACTAAACCTAACACCTCCAACCCTGCTACACACCCCCATAAACCCAAACCCTCACCCCAGCAAGGGGCCAAATTCCCACTGCCGCATACTTGCATCCTGACCCCAGCCCTGACCCTAACCCTAATTTCCAAGGGATCGTGCACCCCAACTAAATCGGACAGCACCCCAAATAACCCAAACCACACCACACAAAAGGGCTTATATAATAATCCTTTGCCCTACCACTAAACCTAACACCTCCAACCCTGCCACACACCCCCACAAACCCAAACCCTCACCCCATCAAAGGGCCAGATTCACTCGGATCACCAGCAGTTAGCCTCCTATTTCAGCCCTCACATGGCCCTACCCTGAAACCTAACATCTTCACACCCCATAAACATGGGTCCTCTTCTCGCCAGGGGACTAAACTCACCCCACACCACCAGTTATACCTCCCGCTGCCCAGCAGGCCCCCCCCAACCCTACCCCCCAAACCTAATCCTATATTCCAGAGGACCACACACCCCAACTAAACCCTAACCCTAATTTCCAATGGACCGCGCACCCCAACTGAACCGGACAGCACCCCAAATAACCCAAACCACACCACACTAAGGGGCTTATATAATAGTCCTTTGCCCTACCACTAAACCTAACACCTCCAACCCTGCTACACACATACTTGCCTTCTAACCCCAGCCCTGGCCCTAACCCTAACCCTAATTACCAAGGGATCGGTCACCCCAACTAAACCAGACAGCACCCCAAATAACCCAAACCACACCACACTAAGGGGCTTATATAATAGTCCTTTGCCCTACCACTAAACCTAACACCTCCAACCCTGCTACACACCCCCATAAACCCAAACCCTCACCCCATCAAGGGGCCAAATTTACCCAGTATCACCAGCAGTTAGGCTCTGATTTCAGCCCTCCCCCCTACGGCAAGGGCAACCAAACACCCCCCCCCCCCCCGCAATACCATTTGCCATCCCACCCCACCGCCGTGAACACTCAACCCCCATTACCTAACTGTACCCCGGGGCATGTCCCTCCCCACACACCCCTCAATTAGCTACTGCACAGCCCCCAGATCACAGCACCCAGTCCCTATAAGAAAGTCCCCAAACCCAAAACACTATCCATAGGCAAGAACTCCACCATTTCAACTTAAACTCCAGAATGGAGGTTAAAGAGAAGGAAGATCCCAATAAAGGCAAGTCGGGGACCGAGATGATGACAACGTGGGCCAAAAACAAAGTGGCAGGGTGAAGTGATACTGCATCTCCAGTAAGAGATCCACAAACGCTAGAGGGATATTTTGCCCACTGCCCGCATACTCGCATCCTAACCCTAACCCTAACCCTAACCCTAAAGGCATGGGCCAGATTCACCTGGCTTCACCACACGAGCCTATGCGCCACAGCACCTCATACCTCACCACTCTAAATTCTGCAGCCTTACCTATCCCAGTCACATATACATCCACCAGCCCAACACTCAAACCTAATCCTAAAGTCCAAGGGGGCACACACCCCCACAAACCCTCGGCACATCCCAGAGATCATGCCACACCCCCACAAACCCTAGGCACACCCCGACTAACCCTGGCCACTCCCCCACAAACCCGATTACCTTTGTCAGGAGGGGCAAGATCCAAGAAAGGCAAGTGTTGGACCTGGTTAATGAAGGCGTGGGCCAGATCAAAGTGGCAGGGTCGCGTGAAATTGAATCTCAAGTGAGGAGATCAAAAAGCACAAGAGGGCTGATTTGCCCACTGCCCGCATACTCTCAACCTAACCTAACAGTGACACGCTCTTCATTCTCCCGGTCGGCAAAATGCCAAGAATAAAGCCCAGATGCCCAAACGGCGAGAGACAACCAGAAAGTTAAACCCAAGCTGGGTCCACAGAAAACCAGTCACCACTAAACTCAGGTGCAGAGACACCGAATGCCCAGTAAACACTGTCAATTTAACCCATGCAATCCCAGGCATACAGATGCCGGGTAATGATGTTTAAAAACAACGTTGCCCTCATAGTTACATGCCTCTCATTATCCTGGTCCATGGGAAAACACAAGCCGAGCTTGATCAACTCCGGCTGGGTCATCTCGGGGAGGGTGTTTAATGATGAAAGACCCGAAACACCCGATGATCCGAGGATGCATTACTGATGATGTGTCCCAGTGCACACCCGGTCCATTGAACCAAGTGGTGTCGGACCACGATAATGAAAGGCATGGGCCAGATTCACCTGGCTTCACCACACGAGCCTATGCGCCACAGCACCTCATACCTCACCACTCTAAATTCTGCAGCCTTACCTATCCCAGTCACATATACATCCACCAGCCCAACACTCAAACCTAATCCTAAAGTCCAAGGGGGCACACACCCCCACAAACCCTCGGCACATCCCAGAGATCATGCCACACCCCCACAAACCCTAGGCACACCCCGACTAACCCTGGCCACTCCCCCACAAACCCGATTACCTTTGTCAGGAGGGGCAAGATCCAAGAAAGGCAAGTGTTGGACCTGGTTAATGAAGGCGTGGGCCAGATCAAAGTGGCAGGGTCGCGTGAAATTGAATCTCAAGTGAGGAGATCAAAAAGCACAAGAGGGCTGATTTGCCCACTGCCCGCATACTCTCAACCTAACCTAACAGTGACACGCTCTTCATTCTCCCGGTCGGCAAAATGCCAAGAATAAAGCCCAGATGCCCAAACGGCGAGAGACAACCAGAAAGTTAAACCCAAGCTGGGTCCACAGAAAACCAGTCACCACTAAACTCAGGTGCAGAGACACCGAATGCCCAGTAAACACTGTCAATTTAACCCATGCAATCCCAGGCATACAGATGCCGGGTAATGATGTTTAAAAACAACGTTGCCCTCATAGTTACATGCCTCTCATTATCCTGGTCCATGGGAAAACACAAGCCGAGCTTGATCAACTCCGGCTGGGTCATCTCGGGGAGGGTGTTTAATGATGAAAGACCCGAAACACCCGATGATCCGAGGATGCATTACTGATGATGTGTCCCAGTGCACACCCGGTCCATTGAACCAAGTGGTGTCGGACCACGATAATGAAAGGCATGGGCCAGATTCACCTGGCTTCACCACACGAGCCTATGCGCCACAGCACCTCATACCTCACCACTCTAAATTCTGCAGCCTTACCTATCCCAGTCACATATACATCCACCAGCCCAACACTCAAACCTAATCCTAAAGTCCAAGGGGGCACACACCCCCACAAACCCTCGGCACATCCCAGAGATCATGCCACACCCCCACAAACCCTAGGCACACCCCGACTAACCCTGGCCACTCCCCCACAAACCCGATTACCTTTGTCAGGAGGGGCAAGATCCAAGAAAGGCAAGTGTTGGACCTGGTTAATGAAGGCGTGGGCCAGATCAAAGTGGCAGGGTCGCGTGAAATTGAATCTCAAGTGAGGAGATCAAAAAGCACAAGAGGGCTGATTTGCCCACTGCCCGCATACTCTCAACCTAACCTAACAGTGACACGCTCTTCATTCTCCCGGTCGGCAAAATGCCAAGAATAAAGCCCAGATGCCCAAACGGCGAGAGACAACCAGAAAGTTAAACCCAAGCTGGGTCCACAGAAAACCAGTCACCACTAAACTCAGGTGCAGAGACACCGAATGCCCAGTAAACACTGTCAATTTAACCCATGCAATCCCAGGCATACAGATGCCGGGTAATGATGTTTAAAAACAACGTTGCCCTCATAGTTACATGCCTCTCATTATCCTGGTCCATGGGAAAACACAAGCCGAGCTTGATCAACTCCGGCTGGGTCATCTCGGGGAGGGTGTTTAATGATGAAAGACCCGAAACACCCGATGATCCGAGGATGCATTACTGATGATGTGTCCCAGTGCACACCCGGTCCATTGAACCAAGTGGTGTCGGACCACGATAATGAAAGGCATGGGCCAGATTCACCTGGCTTCACCACACGAGCCTATGCGCCACAGCACCTCATACCTCACCACTCTAAATTCTGCAGCCTTACCTATCCCAGTCACATATACATCCACCAGCCCAACACTCAAACCTAATCCTAAATTCCAAGGGGGCACACACCCCCACAAACCCTCGGCACATCCCAGAGATCATGCCACACCCCCACAAACCCTAGGCACACCCCGACTAACCCTGGCCACTCCCCCACAAACCCGATTACCTTTGTCAGGAGGGGCAAGATCCAAGAAAGGCAAGTGTTGGACCTGGTTAATGAAGGCGTGGGCCAGATCAAAGTGGCAGGGTCGCGTGAAATTGAATCTCAAGTGAGGAGATCAAAAAGCACAAGAGGGCTGATTTGCCCACTGCCCGCATACTCTCAACCTAACCCTAACCCTAACCCTAACCCTAACCCTAACCCTAACCCTAACCCTAACCCTAACCCTAACCCTATGCAATCCCAGGCATACAGATGCCGGGTAATGATGTTTAAAAACAACGTTGCCCTCATAGTTACATGCCTCTCATTATCCTGGTCCATGGGAAAACACAAGCCGAGCTTGATCAACTCCGGCTGGGTCATCTCGGGGAGGGTGTTTAATGATGAAAGACCCGAAACACCCCATGATCCGAGGATGCATTACTGATGATGTGTCCCAGTGCACACCCGGTCCATTGAACCAAGTGGTGTCGGACCATGATAATGAAAGGCATGGGCCAGATTCACCTAGCTTCACCACACAAGCCTAAGCCCAATAGCACCTCATACCTCACCACTCAAAACTCTGCAGCCTTACCTATCCCAGTCACACATATACATCCACCAGCCCAACACTCAAACCTAATCCTAAAGTCCAAGGGGGCACACACCCCCACAAACCCTCGGCACATCCCAGAGATGATGCCACACCCCCACAAACCCTAGGCACACCCCGACTAACCCTGGCCACTCCCCCACAAACCCGATTATCTTTGTCAGGAGGGGCAAGATCCAAGAAAGGCAAGTGTTGGATCTGGTTAATGAAGGCGTGGGCCAGATCAAAGTGGCAGGGTCGAGTGAAATTGAATCTCAAGTGAGGAGATCAAAAAGCACAAGAGGGCTGATTTGCCCACTGCCCGCATACTCTCAACCTAACCCTAACCCTAACCCTAACCCTAGCTTCACCACACAAGCCTAAGCCCAATAGCACCTCATACCTCACCACTCCAAACTCTGCAGCCTTACCTATCCCAGTCACACATATACATCCACCACCCCAACACTCAAACCTAATCCTCAAGTCCAAGGGGGCACACACCCCCACAAACCCTCGGCACATCCCAGAGATCATGCCACACCCCCACAAACCCTAGGCACACCCCGACTAACCCTGGCCACTCCCCCACAAACCCGATTACCTTTGTCAGGAGGGGCAAGATCCAAGAAAGGCAAGTGTTGGACCTGGTTAATGAAGGCGTGGGCCAGATCAAAGTGGCAGGGTCGCGTGAAATTGAATCTCAAGTGAGGAGATCAAAAAGCACAAGAGGGCTGATTTGCCCACTGCCCGCATACTCTCAACCTAACCTAACAGTGACACGCTCTTCATTCTCCCGGTCGGCAAAATGCCAAGAATAAAGCCCAGATGCCCAAACGGCGAGAGACAACCAGAAAGTTAAACCCAAGCTGGGTCCACAGAAAACCAGTCACCACTAAACTCAGGTGCAGAGACACCGAATGCCCAGTAAACACTGTCAATTTAACCCATGCAATCCCAGGCATACAGATGCCGGGTAATGATGTTTAAAAACAACGTTGCCCTCATAGTTACATGCCTCTCATTATCCTGGTCCATGGGAAAACACAAGCCGAGCTTGATCAACTCCGGCTGGGTCATCTCGGGGAGGGTGTTTAATGATGAAAGACCCGAAACACCCGATGATCCGAGGATGCATTACTGATGATGTGTCCCAGTGCACACCCGGTCCATTGAACCAAGTGGTGTCGGACCACGATAATGAAAGGCATGGGCCAGATTCACCTGGCTTCACCACATGAGCCTAAGCCCAATAGCACCTCATACCTCACCACTCAAAACTCTGCAGCCTTACCTCTCCCAGTCACACATATACATCCACCAGCCCAACACTCAAACCTAATCCTAAAGTCCAAGGGGGCACTCACCCCCACAAACCCTCGGCACATCCCAGAGATCATGCCACACCCCCACAAACCCTAGGCACACCCCGACTAACCCTGGCCACTCCCCCACAAACACGATTACCTTTGTCAGGAGGGGCAAGATCCAAGAAAGGCAAGTGTTGGACCTGGTTAATGAAGGCGTGGGCCAGATCAAAGTGGCAGGGTCGCGTGAAATTGAATCTCAAGTCAGGAGATCAAAAAGCACAAGAGGGCTGATTTGCCCACTGCCCGCATACTCTCAACCTAACCTAACAGTGACACGCTCTTCATTCTCCCGGTCGACAAAATGCCAAGAATAAAGCCCAGATGCCCAAACGGCGAGAGAGAACCAGAAAGTTAAACCCAAGCTGGGTCCACAGAAAACCAGTCACCACTAAACTCAGGTGCAGAGACACCGAATGCCCAGTAAACACTGTCAATTTAACCCATGCAATCCCAGGCATACAGATGCCGGGTAATGATGTTTAAAAACAACATTACCCTCATAGTTACATGCCTCTCATTATCCTGGTCCATGGGAAAACACAAGCCGAGCTTGATCAACTCCGGCTGGGTCATCTCGGGGAGGGTGTTTAATGATGAAAGACCCGAAACACCCGATGATCCGAGGATGCATTACTGATGATGTGTCCCAGTGCACACCCGGTCCATTGAACCAAGTGGTGTCGGACCACGATAATGAAAGGCATGGGCCAGATTCACCTGGCTTCACCACATGAGCCTAAGCCCAATAGCACCTCATACCTCACCACTCAAAACTCTGCAGCCTTACCTCTCCCAGTCACACATATACATCCACCAGCCCAACACTCAAACCTAATCCTAAAGTCCAAGGGGGCACTCACCCCCACAAACCCTCGGCACATCCCAGAGATCATGCCACACCCCCACAAACCCTAGGCACACCCCGACTAACCCTGGCCACTCCCCCACAAACACGATTACCTTTGTCAGGAGGGGCAAGATCCAAGAAAGGCAAGTGTTGGACCTGGTTAATGAAGGCGTGGGCCAGATCAAAGTGGCAGGGTCGCGTGAAATTGAATCTCAAGTGAGGAGATCAAAAAGCACAAGAGGGCTGATTTGCCCACTGCCCGCATACTCTCAACCTAACCTAACAGTGACACGCTCTTCATTCTCCCGGTCGACAAAATGCCAAGAACAAAGCCCAGATGCCCAAACGGCAAGAGAGAACCAGAAAGTTAAACCCAAGCTGGGTCCACCGAAAACAAGCCACCACTAAACTCAGGTGCAGAGACACCGAATGCCCAGTAAACACTGTCAATTTAACCCATGCATCCCCAGGCATACAGATGCCAGGTAATGATGTTTAAAAACGTCATTACCCTCATAGTTACATGCCTCTCATTATCCTGGTCCATGGGAAAACACAAGCCGAGCTTGATCAACTCCGGCTGGGTCATCTCGGGGAGGGTGTTTAATGATGAAAGACCCGAAACACCCCATGATCCGAGGATGCATTACTGATGATGTGTCCCAGTGCACACCCGGTCCATTGAACCAAGTGGTGTCGGACCACGATAATGAAAGGCATGGGCCAGATTCACCTGGCTTCACCACTAAGCCCCATAGAACCTCATACCTCACCACTCAAAACTCTGCAGCCTTACCTATCCCAGTCACACATATACATCCACCAGCCCAACACTCAAACCTAATCCTAAAGTCCAAGGGGGCACACACCCCCACAAACCCTCGGCACATCCCAGAGATCATGCCACACCCCCACAAACCCTAGGCACACCCCGACTAACCCTGGCCACTCCCCCACAAACCCGATTACCTTTGTCAGGAGGGGCAAGATCCAAGAAAGGCAAGTGTTGGACCTGGTTAATGAAGGCGTGGGCCAGATCAAAGTGGCAGGGTCGCGTGAAATTGAATCTCAAGTGAGGAGATCAAAAAGCACAAGAGGGCTGATTTGCCCACTGCCCGCATACTCTCAACCTAACCCTAACCCTAACCCTAACCCTAACCCTAACCCTATGCAATCCCAGGCATACAGATGCCGGGTAATGATGTTTAAAAACAACGTTGCCCTCATAGTTACATGCCTCTCATTATCCTGGTCCATGGGAAAACACAAGCCGAGCTTGATCAACTCCGGCTGGGTCATCTCGGGGAGGGTGTTTAATGATGAAAGACCCGAAACACCCCATGATCCGAGGATGCATTACTGATGATGTGTCCCAGTGCACACCCGGTCCATTGAACCAAGTGGTGTCGGACCACGATAATGAAAGGCATGGGCCAGATTCACCTGGCTTCACCACTAAGCCCCATAGCACCTCATACCTCACCACTCCAAACTCTGCAGCCTTACCTATCCCGGTCACACATATACATCCACCAGCCCAACACTCAAACCTAATCCTAAAGTCCAAGGGGGCACACACCCCCACAAACCCTCGGCACATCCCAGAGATCATGCCACACCCCCACAAACCCCAGGCACACCCCGACTAACCCTGGCCACTCCCCCACAAACCCGATTACCTTTGTCAGGAGGGGCAAGATCCAAGAAAGGCAAGTGTTGGACCTGGTTAATGAAGGCGTGGGCCAGATCAAAGTGGCAGGGTCGCGTGAAATTGAATCTCAAGTGAGGAGATCAAAAAGCACAAGAGGGCTGATTTGCCCACTGCCCGCATACTCTCAACCTAGCTTCACCACACAAGCCTAAGCCCAATAGCACCTCATACCTCACCACTCCAAACTCTGCAGCCTTACCTATCCCAGTCACACATATACATCCACCACCCCAACACTCAAACCTAATCCTCAAGTCCAAGGGGGCACACACCCCCACAAACCCTCGGCACATCCCAGAGATCATGCCACACCCCCACAAACCCTAGGCACACCCCGACTAACCCTGGCCACTCCCCCACAAACCCGATTACCTTTGTCAGGAGGGGCAAGATCCAAGAAAGGCAAGTGTTGGACCTGGTTAATGAAGGCGTGGGCCAGATCAAAGTGGCAGGGTCGCGTGAAATTGAATCTCAAGTGAGGAGATCAAAAAGCACAAGAGGGCTGATTTGCCCACTGCCCGCATACTCTCAACCTAACCTAACAGTGACACGCTCTTCATTCTCCCGGTCGGCAAAATGCCAAGAATAAAGCCCAGATGCCCAAACGGCGAGAGACAACCAGAAAGTTAAACCCAAGCTGGGTCCACAGAAAACCAGTCACCACTAAACTCAGGTGCAGAGACACCGAATGCCCAGTAAACACTGTCAATTTAACCCATGCAATCCCAGGCATACAGATGCCGGGTAATGATGTTTAAAAACAACGTTGCCCTCATAGTTACATGCCTCTCATTATCCTGGTCCATGGGAAAACACAAGCCGAGCTTGATCAACTCCGGCTGGGTCATCTCGGGGAGGGTGTTTAATGATGAAAGACCCGAAACACCCGATGATCCGAGGATGCATTACTGATGATGTGTCCCAGTGCACACCCGGTCCATTGAACCAAGTGGTGTCGGACCACGATAATGAAAGGCATGGGCCAGATTCACCTGGCTTCACCACATGAGCCTAAGCCCAATAGCACCTCATACCTCACCACTCAAAACTCTGCAGCCTTACCTCTCCCAGTCACACATATACATCCACCAGCCCAACACTCAAACCTAATCCTAAAGTCCAAGGGGGCACTCACCCCCACAAACCCTCGGCACATCCCAGAGATCATGCCACACCCCCACAAACCCTAGGCACACCCCGACTAACCCTGGCCACTCCCCCACAAACACGATTACCTTTGTCAGGAGGGGCAAGATCCAAGAAAGGCAAGTGTTGGACCTGGTTAATGAAGGCGTGGGCCAGATCAAAGTGGCAGGGTCGCGTGAAATTGAATCTCAAGTCAGGAGATCAAAAAGCACAAGAGGGCTGATTTGCCCACTGCCCGCATACTCTCAACCTAACCTAACAGTGACACGCTCTTCATTCTCCCGGTCGACAAAATGCCAAGAATAAAGCCCAGATGCCCAAACGGCGAGAGAGAACCAGAAAGTTAAACCCAAGCTGGGTCCACAGAAAACCAGTCACCACTAAACTCAGGTGCAGAGACACCGAATGCCCAGTAAACACTGTCAATTTAACCCATGCAATCCCAGGCATACAGATGCCGGGTAATGATGTTTAAAAACAACATTACCCTCATAGTTACATGCCTCTCATTATCCTGGTCCATGGGAAAACACAAGCCGAGCTTGATCAACTCCGGCTGGGTCATCTCGGGGAGGGTGTTTAATGATGAAAGACCCGAAACACCCGATGATCCGAGGATGCATTACTGATGATGTGTCCCAGTGCACACCCGGTCCATTGAACCAAGTGGTGTCGGACCACGATAATGAAAGGCATGGGCCAGATTCACCTGGCTTCACCACATGAGCCTAAGCCCAATAGCACCTCATACCTCACCACTCAAAACTCTGCAGCCTTACCTCTCCCAGTCACACATATACATCCACCAGCCCAACACTCAAACCTAATCCTAAAGTCCAAGGGGGCACTCACCCCCACAAACCCTCGGCACATCCCAGAGATCATGCCACACCCCCACAAACCCTAGGCACACCCCGACTAACCCTGGCCACTCCCCCACAAACACGATTACCTTTGTCAGGAGGGGCAAGATCCAAGAAAGGCAAGTGTTGGACCTGGTTAATGAAGGCGTGGGCCAGATCAAAGTGGCAGGGTCGCGTGAAATTGAATCTCAAGTCAGGAGATCAAAAAGCACAAGAGGGCTGATTTGCCCACTGCCCGCATACTCTCAACCTAACCTAACAGTGACACGCTCTTCATTCTCCCGGTCGACAAAATGCCAAGAATAAAGCCCAGATGCCCAAACGGCGAGAGAGAACCAGAAAGTTAAACCCAAGCTGGGTCCACAGAAAACCAGTCACCACTAAACTCAGGTGCAGAGACACCGAATGCCCAGTAAACACTGTCAATTTAACCCATGCAATCCCAGGCATACAGATGCCGGGTAATGATGTTTAAAAACAACATTACCCTCATAGTTACATGCCTCTCATTATCCTGGTCCATGGGAAAACACAAGCCGAGCTTGATCAACTCCGGCTGGGTCATCTCGGGGAGGGTGTTTAATGATGAAAGACCCGAAACACCCGATGATCCGAGGATGCATTACTGATGATGTGTCCCAGTGCACACCCGGTCCATTGAACCAAGTGGTGTCGGACCACGATAATGAAAGGCATGGGCCAGATTCACCTGGCTTCACCACATGAGCCTAAGCCCAATAGCACCTCATACCTCACCACTCAAAACTCTGCAGCCTTACCTCTCCCAGTCACACATATACATCCACCAGCCCAACACTCAAACCTAATCCTAAAGTCCAAGGGGGCACTCACCCCCACAAACCCTCGGCACATCCCAGAGATCATGCCACACCCCCACAAACCCTAGGCACACCCCGACTAACCCTGGCCACTCCCCCACAAACACGATTACCTTTGTCAGGAGGGGCAAGATCCAAGAAAGGCAAGTGTTGGACCTGGTTAATGAAGGCGTGGGCCAGATCAAAGTGGCAGGGTCGCGTGAAATTGAATCTCAAGTCAGGAGATCAAAAAGCACAAGAGGGCTGATTTGCCCACTGCCCGCATACTCTCAACCTAACCTAACAGTGACACGCTCTTCATTCTCCCGGTCGACAAAATGCCAAGAATAAAGCCCAGATGCCCAAACGGCGAGAGAGAACCAGAAAGTTAAACCCAAGCTGGGTCCACAGAAAACCAGTCACCACTAAACTCAGGTGCAGAGACACCGAATGCCCAGTAAACACTGTCAATTTAACCCATGCAATCCCAGGCATACAGATGCCGGGTAATGATGTTTAAAAACAACATTACCCTCATAGTTACATGCCTCTCATTATCCTGGTCCATGGGAAAACACAAGCCGAGCTTGATCAACTCCGGCTGGGTCATCTCGGGGAGGGTGTTTAATGATGAAAGACCCGAAACACCCGATGATCCGAGGATGCATTACTGATGATGTGTCCCAGTGCACACCCGGTCCATTGAACCAAGTGGTGTCGGACCACGATAATGAAAGGCATGGGCCAGATTCACCTGGCTTCACCACATGAGCCTAAGCCCAATAGCACCTCATACCTCACCACTCAAAACTCTGCAGCCTTACCTCTCCCAGTCACACATATACATCCACCAGCCCAACACTCAAACCTAATCCTAAAGTCCAAGGGGGCACTCACCCCCACAAACCCTCGGCACATCCCAGAGATCATGCCACACCCCCACAAACCCTAGGCACACCCCGACTAACCCTGGCCACTCCCCACAAACACGATTACCTTTGTCAGGAGGGGCAAGATCCAAGAAAGGCAAGTGTTGGACCTGGTTAATGAAGGCGTGGGCCAGATCAAAGTGGCAGGGTCGCGTGAAATTGAATCTCAAGTCAGGAGATCAAAAAGCACAAGAGGGCTGATTTGCCCACTGCCCGCATACTCTCAACCTAACCTAACAGTGACACGCTCTTCATTCTCCCGGTCGACAAAATGCCAAGAATAAAGCCCAGATGCCCAAACGGCGAGAGAGAACCAGAAAGTTAAACCCAAGCTGGGTCCACAGAAAACCAGTCACCACTAAACTCAGGTGCAGAGACACCGAATGCCCAGTAAACACTGTCAATTTAACCCATGCAATCCCAGGCATACAGATGCCGGGTAATGATGTTTAAAAACAACATTACCCTCATAGTTACATGCCTCTCATTATCCTGGTCCATGGGAAAACACAAGCCGAGCTTGATCAACTCCGGCTGGGTCATCTCGGGGAGGGTGTTTAATGATGAAAGACCCGAAACACCCGATGATCCGAGGATGCATTACTGATGATGTGTCCCAGTGCACACCCGGTCCATTGAACCAAGTGGTGTCGGACCACGATAATGAAAGGCATGGGCCAGATTCACCTGGCTTCACCACATGAGCCTAAGCCCAATAGCACCTCATACCTCACCACTCAAAACTCTGCAGCCTTACCTCTCCCAGTCACACATATACATCCACCAGCCCAACACTCAAACCTAATCCTAAAGTCCAAGGGGGCACTCACCCCCACAAACCCTCGGCACATCCCAGAGATCATGCCACACCCCCACAAACCCTAGGCACACCCCGACTAACCCTGGCCACTCCCCCACAAACACGATTACCTTTGTCAGGAGGGGCAAGATCCAAGAAAGGCAAGTGTTGGACCTGGTTAATGAAGGCGTGGGCCAGATCAAAGTGGCAGGGTCGCGTGAAATTGAATCTCAAGTCAGGAGATCAAAAAGCACAAGAGGGCTGATTTGCCCACTGCCCGCATACTCTCAACCTAACCTAACAGTGACACGCTCTTCATTCTCCCGGTCGACAAAATGCCAAGAATAAAGCCCAGATGCCCAAACGGCGAGAGAGAACCAGAAAGTTAAACCCAAGCTGGGTCCACAGAAAACCAGTCACCACTAAACTCAGGTGCAGAGACACCGAATGCCCAGTAAACACTGTCAATTTAACCCATGCAATCCCAGGCATACAGATGCCGGGTAATGATGTTTAAAAACAACATTACCCTCATAGTTACATGCCTCTCATTATCCTGGTCCATGGGAAAACACAAGCCGAGCTTGATCAACTCCGGCTGGGTCATCTCGGGGAGGGTGTTTAATGATGAAAGACCCGAAACACCCGATGATCCGAGGATGCATTACTGATGATGTGTCCCAGTGCACACCCGGTCCATTGAACCAAGTGGTGTCGGACCACGATAATGAAAGGCATGGGCCAGATTCACCTGGCTTCACCACATGAGCCTAAGCCCAATAGCACCTCATACCTCACCACTCAAAACTCTGCAGCCTTACCTCTCCCAGTCACACATATACATCCACCAGCCCAACACTCAAACCTAATCCTAAAGTCCAAGGGGCACTCACCCCCACAAACCCTCGGCACATCCCAGAGATCATGCCACACCCCCACAAACCCTAGGCACACCCCGACTAACCCTGGCCACTCCCCCACAAACACGATTACCTTTGTCAGGAGGGGCAAGATCCAAGAAAGGCAAGTGTTGGACCTGGTTAATGAAGGCGTGGGCCAGATCAAAGTGGCAGGGTCGCGTGAAATTGAATCTCAAGTCAGGAGATCAAAAAGCACAAGAGGGCTGATTTGCCCACTGCCCGCATACTCTCAACCTAACCTAACAGTGACACGCTCTTCATTCTCCCGGTCGACAAAATGCCAAGAATAAAGCCCAGATGCCCAAACGGCGAGAGAGAACCAGAAAGTTAAACCCAAGCTGGGTCCACAGAAAACCAGTCACCACTAAACTCAGGTGCAGAGACACCGAATGCCCAGTAAACACTGTCAATTTAACCCATGCAATCCCAGGCATACAGATGCCGGGTAATGATGTTTAAAAACAACATTACCCTCATAGTTACATGCCTCTCATTATCCTGGTCCATGGGAAAACACAAGCCGAGCTTGATCAACTCCGGCTGGGTCATCTCGGGGAGGGTGTTTAATGATGAAAGACCCGAAACACCCGATGATCCGAGGATGCATTACTGATGATGTGTCCCAGTGCACACCCGGTCCATTGAACCAAGTGGTGTCGGACCACGATAATGAAAGGCATGGGCCAGATTCACCTGGCTTCACCACATGAGCCTAAGCCCAATAGCACCTCATACCTCACCACTCAAAACTCTGCAGCCTTACCTCTCCCAGTCACACATATACATCCACCAGCCCAACACTCAAACCTAATCCTAAAGTCCAAGGGGGCACTCACCCCCACAAACCCTCGGCACATCCCAGAGATCATGCCACACCCCCACAAACCCTAGGCACACCCCGACTAACCCTGGCCACTCCCCCACAAACACGATTACCTTTGTCAGGAGGGGCAAGATCCAAGAAAGGCAAGTGTTGGACCTGGTTAATGAAGGCGTGGGCCAGATCAAAGTGGCAGGGTCGCGTGAAATTGAATCTCAAGTCAGGAGATCAAAAAGCACAAGAGGGCTGATTTGCCCACTGCCCGCATACTCTCAACCTAACCTAACAGTGACACGCTCTTCATTCTCCCGGTCGACAAAATGCCAAGAATAAAGCCCAGATGCCCAAACGGCGAGAGAGAACCAGAAAGTTAAACCCAAGCTGGGTCCACAGAAAACCAGTCACCACTAAACTCAGGTGCAGAGACACCGAATGCCCAGTAAACACTGTCAATTTAACCCATGCAATCCCAGGCATACAGATGCCGGGTAATGATGTTTAAAAACAACATTACCCTCATAGTTACATGCCTCTCATTATCCTGGTCCATGGGAAAACACAAGCCGAGCTTGATCAACTCCGGCTGGGTCATCTCGGGGAGGGTGTTTAATGATGAAAGACCCGAAACACCCGATGATCCGAGGATGCATTACTGATGATGTGTCCCAGTGCACACCCGGTCCATTGAACCAAGTGGTGTCGGACCACGATAATGAAAGGCATGGGCCAGATTCACCTGGCTTCACCACATGAGCCTAAGCCCAATAGCACCTCATACCTCACCACTCAAAACTCTGCAGCCTTACCTCTCCCAGTCACACATATACATCCACCAGCCCAACACTCAAACCTAATCCTAAAGTCCAAGGGGGCACTCACCCCCACAAACCCTCGGCACATCCCAGAGATCATGCCACACCCCCACAAACCCTAGGCACACCCCGACTAACCCTGGCCACTCCCCCACAAACACGATTACCTTTGTCAGGAGGGGCAAGATCCAAGAAAGGCAAGTGTTGGACCTGGTTAATGAAGGCGTGGGCCAGATCAAAGTGGCAGGGTCGCGTGAAATTGAATCTCAAGTCAGGAGATCAAAAAGCACAAGAGGGCTGATTTGCCCACTGCCCGCATACTCTCAACCTAACCTAACAGTGACACGCTCTTCATTCTCCCGGTCGACAAAATGCCAAGAATAAAGCCCAGATGCCCAAACGGCGAGAGAGAACCAGAAAGTTAAACCCAAGCTGGGTCCACAGAAAACCAGTCACCACTAAACTCAGGTGCAGAGACACCGAATGCCCAGTAAACACTGTCAATTTAACCCATGCAATCCCAGGCATACAGATGCCGGGTAATGATGTTTAAAAACAACATTACCCTCATAGTTACATGCCTCTCATTATCCTGGTCCATGGGAAAACACAAGCCGAGCTTGATCAACTCCGGCCTGGGTCATCTCGGGGAGGGTGTTTAATGATGAAAGACCCGAAACACCCGATGATCCGAGGATGCATTACTGATGATGTGTCCCAGTGCACACCCGGTCCATTGAACCAAGTGGTGTCGGACCACGATAATGAAAGGCATGGGCCAGATTCACCTGGCTTCACCACATGAGCCTAAGCCCAATAGCACCTCATACCTCACCACTCAAAACTCTGCAGCCTTACCTCTCCAGTCACACATATACATCCACCAGCCCAACACTCAAACCTAATCCTAAAGT
>NW_027275605.1:0-54644 GCF_030028105.1 Mobula birostris | reverse complement strand
CCTGCCCTGAAAATCATGTCCTGAACCTCAGGCCCTGAATCTCATGCTCTGAAACTCGTGCACTGAATCTCATGCCCTCAAGTTCCTGCACTGAAACTCATGCCCTGAATCTCATGCCCTGAAACTCCTGCACTGAAACTCATGCCATGAATCTCATATCCTGAAACTCACGCCCTGAATCACATGCCCTGAAACTCCTTGCCTGAAACACATGCCCTGAAACTCATGCCCTGAATCTCATGCCCTGAATCTCCTGTCCTGAAACTCATGCCCTGAATCTCATGCCCTGAATCTCATGCCCTGAAACTGCAGCACTGAAACACCTGCCCTGAATCTCCTGCCCTGAAAATCATGCCCTGAATCTCATGCCCTGAATCTCATGCTCTGAAACTCGTGCACTCAATCTCATGCCCTCAAGTTCCTGCACTGAAACTCATGCCCTGAACCTCATGCCCTGAAACTCAAGCCCTGAATCTCATGCCCTGAAACTCATGCCCTAAATCACATACCCTGAAAGTCCTGCCCTGAAATTCATGCACTGAAACTCTTGCCCTGAATCACATGCCCTAAAACTCCTGCCCTGAATCATCTTCCCACAAACTCATGCCCTGAATTACATGCCCTGAAATAACTGCCCTGAATCTCATGCCCTGAAACTCATGCCCTGAATCTCATGCCCTGAAATTCGTGCCCTCAAACTCATGCACTAAAACTCATGCCCTGAATCTAATGCCCTGAAACTCCTGCACTGAAACTCATGCCATGAATCTCATATCCTGAAACTCACGCCCTGAATCACATGCCCTGAAACTGCTGCCCTGAAACTCATGCCCTGAAACTCATGCCCTGAATCTCATGCCCTGAAAATCATGCCCTGATTCTCAGGCCCTGAATCTCATGCTCTGAAACTCGTGCACTGAATCTCATGCCCTCAAGTTCCTGCACTGAAACTCATGCCCTGAATCTCATGCCCTGAAACTCATGCCCTGAACCTCATGCCCTGAATCTCAAGCCCTGAATCTCATGCCCTGAAACTCATGCCCTAACTCACATACCCTTAAACTCCTGCCCTGAATCATCTGCCCAGAAACTCATGCCCTGAATTACATGCCCTGAAATACCTGCCCTGAATCTCATGCCCTGAAACTCATGCCCTGAATCTCATGCCCTGAAACTCCTGCCCTCAAACTCATGCACTGAAACTCATGCCCTGAATCTCATGCCTTGAAACTCCTGCCCTCAAACTCATGCACTGAAACTCATGCCCTGAATCTCATGCCTTGAAACTCCTGTACTGAATCTCATGCCCTGAAACTCATGCCCTGAAACTCATGCCCTGAAACTCCTGGCCTGAAACTCATGCCCTGAAACTCATGCCCTGAAACTCATGCCCTGAAACTCATGCCCTGAATCTCCTGTCCTGAAACTCATGCCCTGAATCTCATGCCCTCAAGTTCCTGCACTGAAACTCATGCCCTGAAACTCATGTCCTGAATCTCATTCCCTGAAACTCATGTCCTGAAACTTATGCCCTGAATCTCATGCCGTGAAACTTTTGCACTGAAACACCTGCCCTGAAAATGATGCCCTGAATCTCATGCACTGAAACTCATGCCCTGAACCTCATGCCCTGAAACTCAAGCCCTGAATTACATGCCCTGAAATTCCTGCCCTGAATCTCATGCCCTGAAACTTCTGTCCTGAATCTCATGCCCTGAATCTCATGCCCTGAATCTCATGCCCTGAAACTCCTGCACTGAAACTCATGCCCTGTAACTCATGCCCTGAATCTCATGCTATGAAACTCCTGCACTGAACTTCCTGCCCTGAATCTCCTGCCCTGAAACTCATGCTCTGAATCTCATGCCCTGAATCTCATGCTCTGAAACTCCTGCTGTGAAACTCCTGTCCTGAAACTCCTGCCCTGAATCACCTACCCTAAAACTCATGCCCTGAATCTCATGCCCCGAAACTCCTGGCATGAAACTCCGGCCCTGAAACTGCAGCCCTGAATCTCAAGCCCTGAAACCACAGACCTGAAACCCATGCCCTGAAACTCATGTGCTGAATCTCATTCCCTGAAACTCATGTCCTGAAACTCATGCCCTGAATCTCATGCCCTGAAATTCCTGCCCTCAAACTCATGCACTGAAACTCATGCCCTGAATCTCATGCCCTGAAACTCCTGCACTGAAACTCATGCCATGAATCTCATATCCTGAAACTCACGCCCTGAATCACATGCCCTGAAAATCCTGCCCTGAAACTCATGCCCTGAATCTCATGCTCTGAAACTCGTGCACTCAATCTCATGCCCTCAAGTTCCTGCACTGAAACTCATGCCCTGAATCTCATGCCCTGAAACTCCTGCACTGAAACTCATGCCATGAATCTCATATCCTGAAACTCACGCCCTGAATCACATGCCCTGAAACTGCTGCCCTGAAACTCATCCCTGAAACTCATGCCCTGAATCTCATGCCCTGAATCTCATGCCCTGAAACTCCTGCTCTGAAACACCTGCCCTGCATCTCCTGCCCTGAAAATCATGCCCTGAATCTCAGGCCCTGAATCTCATGCTCTGAAACTCGTGCACTGAATCTCATGCCCTCAAGTCCCTGCACTGAAACTCATGCCCTGAATCTCATGCCCTGAAACTCATGCCCTGAATCTTCTGCCCAGAATCTCATGCCCTGAATTACATGCCCTGAAATACCTGCCCTGAATCTCATGCCCTGAAACTCATGGCCTGAATCTCATGCCCTGAAACTTCTGCACTGAAACTCATGCACTGAAACTCATGCCCTGAATCACATGCCCTAAAACTCCTGCCCTGAATCATCTGCCCAGAAACTCATGCCCTGAATTACATGCCCTGAAATACCTGCCCTGAATCTCATGCCCTGAAACTCATGCCCTGAATCTCATGCCCTGAAACTCCTGCACTGAAACTCATGCCATGAATCTCATATCCTGAAACTCACGCCCTGAATTACATGCCCTGAAACTCCTGCCCAGAAACTCATGCCCTGAAACTCATGCCCTGAATCTCCTGTCCTAAAACTCATGCCCTGAATATCATTCACTGAATCTCATGCCCTGAAACTCCTGCACTGAAACTCAAGCCCTGAATCTCATGCTCTGAAACTCGTTCACTCAATCTCATGCCCTCAAGTTCCTGCACTGAAACTCATGCCCTGAACCTCATGCCCTGAAACTCAAGCCCTGAATCTCATGCCCTGAAACTCATGCCCTAAATCACATACCCTGAAAGTCCTGCCCTGAAACTCATGCACTGAAACTCTTGCCCTGAATCACATGCCCTAAAACTCCTGCCCTGAATCATCTTCACACAAACTCATGCCCTGAATTACATGCCCTGAAATACCTGCCCTGAATCTCATGCCCTGAAACTCATGCCCTGAATCTCATGCCCTGAAATTCCTGCCCTCAAACTCATGCACTGAAACTCATGCCCTGAATCTCATGCCCTGAAACTCCTGCACTGAAACCCATGCCATGAATCTCATATCCTGAAACTCACGCCCTGAATCACATGCCCTGAAACTGCTGCCCTGAAACTCATCCCTGAAACTCATGCCCTGAATCTCATGCCCTGAATCTCATGCCCTGAAACTCCTGCTCTGAAACACCTGCCCTGCATCTCCTGCCCTGAAAATCATGTCCTGAACCTCAGGCCCTGAATCTCATGCTCTGAAACTCGTGCACTGAATCTCATGCCCTCAAGTTCCTGCACTGAAACTCATGCCCTGAATCTCATGCCCTGAAACTCATGCCCTGAACCTCATGCCCCCAAACTCAAGCCCTGAATCTCATGCCCTGAAACTCATGCCCTAAATCACATACCCTGAAACTCCTGTCCTGAATCATCTCCCCAGAAACTCATGCCCTGAATTACATGCCCTGAAATACCTGCCCTGAATCTCATGCCCTGAAAGACAAGCCCTGAATCTCATGCCCTGAAACTCCTGCTCTCAAACTCATGCACTGAAACTCATGCCCTGAATCTCATGCCTTGAATCTCCTGTCCTGAAACTCATGCACTGAATCTCATACCCTAAAGTTCCTGCACTGAAACTCATGCCCGGAAACTCATGTCCTGAATCTCATTCCCTGAAACTCATGTCCTGAAACTTATGCCCTGAATCGCATGTCGTGAAACTCTTGCACTGAAACTCCGGCCCTGAAAATGATGCCCTGAATCTCATGCACTGAAACTCATGCCCTGAATCTCATGCCCTGAAACTCCTGCACTGAAACATCTGCCCTGAATCTCCTGCCCCGAAACTCATGCCCTGAATCTCATGCACTGAATCTCACGCTCTGAAACTCGTGCACTGAATCTCATTACCTCAAGTTCCTACCCTGAAACTCATGCCCTGAATCTCATGCCCTGAAACTCCTGCACTGAAACTCATGCCATGAATCTCATATCCTGAAACTCACGCCCTGAATCACATGCCCTGAAACTCCTTGCCTGAAACACATGCCCTGAAACTCATGCCCTGAATCTCATGCCCTGAATCTCCTGTCCTGAAACTCATGCCCTGAATCTCATGCCCTGAATCTCATGCCCTGAAACTGCAGCACTGAAACACCTGCCCTGAATCTCCTGCCCTGAAAATCATGCCCTGAATCTCATGCCCTGAATCTCATGCTCTGAAACTCGTGCACTCAATCTCATGCCCTCAAGTTCCTGCACTGAAACTCATGCCCTGAACCTCATGCCCTGAAACTCAAGCCCTGAATCTCATGCCCTGAAACTCATGCCCTAAATCACATACCCTGAAAGTCCTGCCCTGAAATTCATGCACTGAAACTCTTGCCCTGAATCACATGCCCTAAAACTCCTGCCCTGAATCATCTTCCCACAAACTCATGCCCTGAATTACATGCCCTGAAATAACTGCCCTGAATCTCATGCCCTGAAACTCATGCCCTGAATCTCATGCCCTGAAATTCCTGCCCTCAAACTCATGCACTGAAACTCATGCCCTGAATCTCATGCCCTGAAACCCCTGCACTGAAACTCATGCCATGAATCTCATATCCTGAAACTCACGCCCTGAATCACATGCCCTGAAACTGCTGCCCTGAAACTCATCCCTGAAACTCATGCCCTGAATCTCATGCCCTGAATCTCATGCCCTGAAACTCCTGCTCTGAAACACCTGCCCTGCATCTCCTGCCCTGAAAATCATGTCCTGAACCTCAGGCCCTGAATCTCATGCTCTGAAACTCGTGCACTGAATCTCATGCCCTCAAATTCCTGCACTGAAACTCATGCCCTGAATCTCATGCCCTGAAACTCCTGCACTGAAACTCATGCCATGAATCTCATATCCTGAAACTCACGCCCTGAATCACATGCCCTGAAACTCCTTGCCTGAAACACATGCCCTGAAACTCATGCCCTGAATCTCATGCCCTGAATCTCCTGTCCTGAAACTCATGCCCTGAATCTCATGCCCTGAATCTCATGCCCTGAAACTGCAGCACTGAAACACCTGCCCTGAATCTCCTGCCCTGAAAATCATGCCCTGAATCTCATGCCCTGAATCTCATGCTCTGAAACTCGTGCACTCAATCTCATGCCCTCAAGTTCCTGCACTGAAACTCATGCCCTGAACCTCATGCCCTGAAACTCAAGCCCTGAATCTCATGCCCTGAAACTCATGCCCTAAATCACATACCCTGAAAGTCCTGCCCTGAAATTCATGCACTGAAACTCTTGCCCTGAATCACATGCCCTAAAACTCCTGCCCTGAATCATCTTCCCACAAACTCATGCCCTGAATTACATGCCCTGAAATAACTGCCCTGAATCTCATGCCCTGAAACTCATGCCCTGAATCTCATGCCCTGAAATTCGTGCCCTCAAACTCATGCACTAAAACTCATGCCCTGAATCTAATGCCCTGAAACTCCTGCACTGAAACTCATGCCATGAATCTCATATCCTGAAACTCACGCCCTGAATCACATGCCCTGAAACTGCTGCCCTGAAACTCATGCCCTGAAACTCATGCCCTGAATCTCATGCCCTGAAAATCATGCCCTGATTCTCAGGCCCTGAATCTCATGCTCTGAAACTCGTGCACTGAATCTCATGCCCTCAAGTTCCTGCACTGAAACTCATGCCCTGAATCTCATGCCCTGAAACTCATGCCCTGAACCTCATGCCCTGAATCTCAAGCCCTGAATCTCATGCCCTGAAACTCATGCCCTAACTCACATACCCTTAAACTCCTGCCCTGAATCATCTGCCCAGAAACTCATGCCCTGAATTACATGCCCTGAAATACCTGCCCTGAATCTCATGCCCTGAAACTCATGCCCTGAATCTCATGCCCTGAAACTCCTGCCCTCAAACTCATGCACTGAAACTCATGCCCTGAATCTCATGCCTTGAAACTCCTGCCCTCAAACTCATGCACTGAAACTCATGCCCTGAATCTCATGCCTTGAAACTCCTGTACTGAATCTCATGCCCTGAAACTCATGCCCTGAAACTCATGCCCTGAAACTCCTGGCCTGAAACTCATGCCCTGAAACTCATGCCCTGAAACTCATGCCCTGAAACTCATGCCCTGAATCTCCTGTCCTGAAACTCATGCCCTGAATCTCATGCCCTCAAGTTCCTGCACTGAAACTCATGCCCTGAAACTCATGTCCTGAATCTCATTCCCTGAAACTCATGTCCTGAAACTTATGCCCTGAATCTCATGCCGTGAAACTTTTGCACTGAAACACCTGCCCTGAAAATGATGCCCTGAATCTCATGCACTGAAACTCATGCCCTGAACCTCATGCCCTGAAACTCAAGCCCTGAATTACATGCCCTGAAATTCCTGCCCTGAATCTCATGCCCTGAAACTTCTGTCCTGAATCTCATGCCCTGAATCTCATGCCCTGAATCTCATGCCCTGAAACTCCTGCACTGAAACTCATGCCCTGTAACTCATGCCCTGAATCTCATGCTATGAAACTCCTGCACTGAACTTCCTGCCCTGAATCTCCTGCCCTGAAACTCATGCTCTGAATCTCATGCCCTGAATCTCATGCTCTGAAACTCCTGCTGTGAAACTCCTGTCCTGAAACTCCTGCCCTGAATCACCTGCCCTAAAACTCATGCCCTGAATCTCATGCCCCGAAACTCCTGGCATGAAACTCCGGCCCTGAAACTGCAGCCCTGAATCTCAAGCCCTGAAACCACAGACCTGAAACCCATGCCCTGAAACTCATGTGCTGAATCTCATTCCCTGAAACTCATGTCCTGAAACTCATGCCCTGAATCTCATGCCCTGAAATTCCTGCCCTCAAACTCATGCACTGAAACTCATGCCCTGAATCTCATGCCCTGAAACTCCTGCACTGAAACTCATGCCATGAATCTCATATCCTGAAACTCACGCCCTGAATCACATGCCCTGAAAATCCTGCCCTGAAACTCATGCCCTGAATCTCATGCTCTGAAACTCGTGCACTCAATCTCATGCCCTCAAGTTCCTGCACTGAAACTCATGCCCTGAATCTCATGCCCTGAAACTCCTGCACTGAAACTCATGCCATGAATCTCATATCCTGAAACTCACGCCCTGAATCACATGCCCTGAAACTGCTGCCCTGAAACTCATCCCTGAAACTCATGCCCTGAATCTCATGCCCTGAATCTCATGCCCTGAAACTCCTGCTCTGAAACACCTGCCCTGCATCTCCTGCCCTGAAAATCATGCCCTGAATCTCAGGCCCTGAATCTCATGCTCTGAAACTCGTGCACTGAATCTCATGCCCTCAAGTCCCTGCACTGAAACTCACGCCCTGAATCTCATGCCCTGAAACTCATGCCCTGAATCTTCTGCCCAGAATCTCATGCCCTGAATTACATGCCCTGAAATACCTGCCCTGAATCTCATGCCCTGAAACTCATGGCCTGAATCTCATGCCCTGAAACTTCTGCACTGAAACTCATGCACTGAAACTCATGCCCTGAATCACATGCCCTAAAACTCCTGCCCTGAATCATCTGCCCAGAAACTCATGCCCTGAATTACATGCCCTGAAATACCTGCCCTGAATCTCATGCCCTGAAACTCATGCCCTGAATCTCATGCCCTGAAACTCCTGCACTGAAACTCATGCCATGAATCTCATATCCTGAAACTCACGCCCTGAATTACATGCCCTGAAACTCCTGCCCAGAAACTCATGCCCTGAAACTCATGCCCTGAATCTCCTGTCCTAAAACTCATGCCCTGAATATCATTCACTGAATCTCATGCCCTGAAACTCCTGCACTGAAACTCAAGCCCTGAATCTCATGCTCTGAAACTCGTTCACTCAATCTCATGCCCTCAAGTTCCTGCACTGAAACTCATGCCCTGAACCTCATGCCCTGAAACTCAAGCCCTGAATCTCATGCCCTGAAACTCATGCCCTAAATCACATACCCTGAAAGTCCTGCCCTGAAACTCATGCACTGAAACTCTTGCCCTGAATCACATGCCCTAAAACTCCTGCCCTGAATCATCTTCACACAAACTCATGCCCTGAATTACATGCCCTGAAATACCTGCCCTGAATCTCATGCCCTGAAACTCATGCCCTGAATCTCATGCCCTGAAATTCCTGCCCTCAAACTCATGCACTGAAACTCATGCCCTGAATCTCATGCCCTGAAACTCCTGCACTGAAACCCATGCCATGAATCTCATATCCTGAAACTCACGCCCTGAATCACATGCCCTGAAACTGCTGCCCTGAAACTCATCCCTGAAACTCATGCCCTGAATCTCATGCCCTGAATCTCATGCCCTGAAACTCCTGCTCTGAAACACCTGCCCTGCATCTCCTGCCCTGAAAATCATGTCCTGAACCTCAGGCCCTGAATCTCATGCTCTGAAACTCGTGCACTGAATCTCATGCCCTCAAGTTCCTGCACTGAAACTCATGCCCTGAATCTCATGCCCTGAAACTCATGCCCTGAACCTCATGCCCCCAAACTCAAGCCCTGAATCTCATGCCCTGAAACTCATGCCCTAAATCACATACCCTGAAACTCCTGTCCTGAATCATCTCCCCAGAAACTCATGCCCTGAATTACATGCCCTGAAATACCTGCCCTGAATCTCATGCCCTGAAAGACAAGCCCTGAATCTCATGCCCTGAAACTCCTGCTCTCAAACTCATGCACTGAAACTCATGCCCTGAATCTCATGCCTTGAAACTCCTGCCCTCAAACTCATGCACTGAAACTCATGCCCTGAATCTCATGCCTTGAAACTCCTGTACTGAATCTCATGCCCTGAAACTCATGCCCTGAATCTCATGCCCTGAAACTCCTGCACTGAAACTCATGCCATGAATCTCATATCCTGAAACTCACGCCTGAATTACATGCCCTGAAACTCCTGCCCTGAAACTCATGCCCTGAATCTCCTGTCCTGAAACTCATGCACTGAATCTCATACCCTAAAGTTCCTGCACTGAAACTCATGCCCGGAAACTCATGTCCTGAATCTCATTCCCTGAAACTCATGTCCTGAAACTTATGCCCTGAATCGCATGTCGTGAAACTCTTGCACTGAAACTCCGGCCCTGAAAATGATGCCCTGAATCTCATGCACTGAAACTCATGCCCTGAATCTCATGCCCTGAAACTCCTGCACTGAAACATCTGCCCTGAATCTCCTGCCCCGAAACTCATGCCCTGAATCTCATGCACTGAATCTCACGCTCTGAAACTCGTGCACTGAATCTCATTACCTCAAGTTCCTACCCTGAAACTCATGCCCTGAATCTCATGCCCTGAAACTCCTGCACTGAAACTCATGCCATGAATCTCATATCCTGAAACTCACGCCCTGAATCACATGCCCTGAAACTCCTTGCCTGAAACACATGCCCTGAAACTCATGCCCTGAATCTCATGCCCTGAATCTCCTGTCCTGAAACTCATGCCCTGAATCTCATGCCCTGAATCTCATGCCCTGAAACTGCAGCACTGAAACACCTGCCCTGAATCTCCTGCCCTGAAAATCATGCCCTGAATCTCATGCCCTGAATCTCATGCTCTGAAACTCGTGCACTCAATCTCATGCCCTCAAGTTCCTGCACTGAAACTCATGCCCTGAACCTCATGCCCTGAAACTCAAGCCCTGAATCTCATGCCCTGAAACTCATGCCCTAAATCACATACCCTGAAAGTCCTGCCCTGAAATTCATGCACTGAAACTCTTGCCCTGAATCACATGCCCTAAAACTCCTGCCCTGAATCATCTTCCCACAAACTCATGCCCTGAATTACATGCCCTGAAATAACTGCCCTGAATCTCATGCCCTGAAACTCATGCCCTGAATCTCATGCCCTGAAATTCGTGCCCTCAAACTCATGCACTAAAACTCATGCCCTGAATCTAATGCCCTGAAACTCCTGCACTGAAACTCATGCCATGAATCTCATATCCTGAAACTCACGCCCTGAATCACATGCCCTGAAACTGCTGCCCTGAAACTCATGCCCTGAAACTCATGCCCTGAATCTCATGCCCTGAAACTCCTGCTCTGAAACACCTGCCCTGCATCTCCTGCCCTGAAAATCATGCCCTGATTCTCAGGCCCTGAATCTCATGCTCTGAAACTCGTGCACTGAATCTCATGCCCTCAAGTTCCTGCACTGAAACTCATGCCCTGAATCTCATGCCCTGAAACTCATGCCCTGAACCTCATGCCCTGAATCTCAAGCCCTGAATCTCATGCCCTGAAACTCATGCCCTAACTCACATACCCTTAAACTCCTGCCCTGAATCATCTGCCCAGAAACTCATGCCCTGAATTACATGCCCTGAAATACCTGCCCTGAATCTCATGCCCTGAAACTCATGCCGTGAATCTCATGCCCTGAAACTCCTGCCCTCAAACTCATGAACTGAAACTCATGCCCTGAATCTCATGCCTTGAAACTCCTGCCCTCAAACTCATGCACTGAAACTCATGCCCTGAATCTCATGCCTTGAAACTCCTGTACTGAATCTCATGCCCTGAAACTCATGCCCTGAAACTCATGCCCTGAAACTCCTGGCCTGAAACTCATGCCCTGAAACTCATGCCCTGAAACTCATGCCCTGAAACTCATGCCCTGAATCTCCTGTCCTGAAACTCATGCCCTGAATCTCATGCCCTCAAGTTCCTGCACTGAAACTCATGCCCTGAAACTCATGTCCTGAATCTCATTCCCTGAAACTCATGTCCTGAAACTTATGCCCTGAATCTCATGCCGTGAAACTTTTGCACTGAAACACCTGCCCTGAAAATGATGCCCTGAATCTCATGCACTGAAACTCATGCCCTGAACCTCATGCCCTGAAACTCAAGCCCTGAATTACATGCCCTGAAATTCCTGCCCTGAATCTCATGCCCTGAAACTTCTGTCCTGAATCTCAGGACCTGAATCTCATGCCCTGAATCTCATGCCCTGAAACTCCTGCACTGAAACTCATGCCCTGTAACTCATGCCCTGAATCTCATGCTATGAAACTCCTGCACTGAACTTCCTGCCCTGAATCTCCTGCCCTGAAACTCATGCTCTGAATCTCATGCCCTGAATCTCATGCTCTGAAACTCCTGCTGTGAAACTCCTGTCCTGAAACTCCTGCCCTGAATCACCTGCCCTAAAACTCATGCCCTGAATCTCATGCCCCGAAACTCCTGGCATGAAACTCCGGCCCTGAAACTGCAGCCCTGAATCTCAAGCCCTGAAACCACAGACCTGAAACCCATGCCCTGAAACTCATGTGCTGAATCTCATTCCCTGAAACTCATGTCCTGAAACTCATGCCCTGAATCTCATGCCGTGAAACTCTTGCACTCAAACTCATGCTCTGAAACTGATGCCCTGAATCTCATGCACTGAAACTCATGCCCTGAACCTCATGCCCTGAAACTCAAGCCCTGAATCTCATGCACTGAAACTCATGCCCTAAATCTCATACCCTGAAACTCCTGCCCTGAAACTCATGCACTGAATCTCATGCCCTGAAATCTACATGCCCTAAAACTCCTGCCCTGAATCAACTGCCCAGAAACTGATGTCCTGAATCTCATGCCCTGAAATAACTGCCCTGAATCTCATGCCCTGAAACTCATGCCCTGAATCTCATGCCCTGTAATTCGTGCCCTCAAACTCATGCACTAAAACTCATGCCCTGAATCTAATGCCCTGAAACTCCTGCACTGAAACTCATGCCATGAATCTCATATCCTGAAACTCACGCCCTGAATCACATGCCCTGAAACTGCTGCCCTGAAACTCATGCCCTGAAACTCATGCCCTGAATCTCATGCCCTGAAACTCCTGCTCTGAAACACCTGCCCTGCATCTCCTGCCCTGAAAATCATGCCCTGATTCTCAGGCCCTGAATCTCATGCTCTGAAACTCGTGCACTGAATCTCATGCCCTCAAGTTCCTGCACTGAAACTCATGCCCTGAATCTCATGCCCTGAAACTCATGCCCTGAACCTCATGCCCTGAATCTCAAGCCCTGAATCTCATGCCCTGAAACTCATGCCCTAACTCACATACCCTTAAACTCCTGCCCTGAATCATCTGCCCAGAAACTCATGCCCTGAATTACATGCCCTGAAATACCTGCCCTTGAATCTCATGCCCTGAAACTCATGCCCTGAATCTCATGCCCTGAAACTCCTGCCCTCAAACTCATGCACTGAAACTCATGCCCTGAATCTCATGCCTTGAAACTCCTGCCCTCAAACTCATGCACTGAAACTCATGCCCTGAATCTCATGCCTTGAAACTCCTGTACTGAATCTCATGCCCTGAAACTCATGCCCTGAAACTCATGCCCTGAAACTCTTGGCCTGAAACTCATGCCCTGAAACTCATGCCCTGAAACTCATGCCCTGAATCTCCTGTCCTGAAACTCATGCCCTGAATCTCATGCCCTCAAGTTCCTGCACTGAAACTCATGCCCTGAAACTCATGTCCTGAATCTCATTCCCTGAAACTCATGTCCTGAAACTTATGCCCTGAATCTCATGCCGTGAAACTTTTGCACTGAAACACCTGCCCTGAAAATGATGCCCTGAATCTCATGCACTGAAACTCATGCCCTGAACCTCATGCCCTGAAACTCAAGCCCTGAATTACATGCCCTGAAATTCCTGACCTGAATCTCATGCCCTGAAACTTCTGTCCTGAATCTCATGCCCTGAATCTCATGCCCTGAATCTCATGCCCTGAAACTCCTGCACTGAAACTCATGCCCTGTAACTCATGCCCTGAATCTCATGCTATGAAACTCCTGCACTGAACTTCCTGCCCTGAATCTCCTGCCCTGAAACTCATGCTCTGAATCTCATGCCCTGAATCTCATGCTCTGAAACTCCTGCTGTGAAACTCCTGTCCTGAAACTCCTGCCCTGAATCACCTGCCCTAAAACTCATGCCCTGAATCTCATGCCCCGAAACTCCTGGCATGAAACTCCGGCCCTGAAACTGCAGCCCTGAATCTCAAGCCCTGAAACCACAGACCTGAAACCCATGCCCTGAAACTCATGTGCTGAATCTCATTCCCTGAAACTCATGTCCTGAAACTCATGCCCTGAATCTCATGCCGTGAAACTCTTGCACTCAAACTCATGCTCTGAAACTGATGCCCTGAATCTCATGCACTGAAACTCATGCCCTGAACCTCATGCCCTGAAACTCAAGCCCTGAATCTCATGCACTGAAACTCATGCCCTAAATCTCATACCCTGAAACTCCTGCCCTGATACTCATGCACTGAATCTTATGCCCTGAATCACATGCCCTAAAACTCCTGCCCTGAATCAACTGCCCAGAAACTGATGTCCTGAATCTCATGCCCTGAAATAACTGCCCTGAATCTCATGCCCTGAAACTCATGCCCTGAATCTCATGCCCTGAAATTCGTGCCCTCAAACTCATGCACTGAAACTCATGCCCTGAATCTAATGCCCTGAAACTCCTGCACTGAAACTCATGCCATGAATCTCATATCCTGAAACTCACGCCCTGAATCACATGCCCTGAAACTGCTGCCCTGAAACTCATGCCCTGAAACTCATGCCCTGAATCTCATGCCCTGAATCTCATGCCCTGAAACTCCTGCTCTGAAACACCTGCCCTGCATCTCCTGCCCTGAAAATCATGCCCTGATTCTCAGGCCCTGAATCTCATGCTCTGAAACTCGTGCACTGAATCTCATGCCCTCAAGTTCCTGCACTGAAACTCATGCCCTGAATCTCATGCCCTGAAACTCATGCCCTGAACCTCATGCCCTGAATCTCATGCCCTGAATCTCATGCCCTGAAACTCATGCCCTAACTCACATACCCTGAAACTCCTGCCCTGAATCATCTGCCCAGAAACTCATGCCCTGAATTACATGCCCTGAAATACCTGCCCTGAATCTCATGCCCTGAATCTCATGCCCTGAAACTCCTGCCCTCAAACGCATGCACTGAAACTCATGCCCTGAATCTCATGCCTTGAAACTCCTGCCCTCAAACTCATGCACTGAAACTCATGCCCTGAATCTCATGCCTTGAAACTCCTGTACTGAATCTCATGCCCTGAAACTCATGCCCTGAATCTCATGCCCTGAAACTAATGCACTGAAACTCTTGCCATGAATCTCATATCCTGAAACTCACGCCCTGAATTACATGCCCTGAAACTCCTGGCCTGAATCTCCTGTCCTGAAACTCATGCCCTGAATCTCATGCCCTCAAGTTCCTGCACTGAAACTCATGCCCTGAAACTCATGTCCTGAATCTCATTCCCTGAAACTCATGTCCTGAAACTTATGCCCTGAATCTCATGCCGTGAAACTTTTGCACTGAAACACCTGCCCTGAAAATGATGCCCTGAATCTCATGCACTGAAACTCATGCCCTGAACCTCATGCCCTGAAACTCAAGCCCTGAATTACATGCCCTGAAATTCCTGCCCTGAATCTCATGCCCTGAAACTCCTGTCCTGAATCTCATGCCCTGAATCTCATGCCCTGAATCTCATGCCCTGAAACTCCTGCACTGAAACTCATGCCCTGTAACTCATGCCCTGAATCTCATGCTATGAAACTCCTGCACTGAACTTCCTGCCCTGAATCTCCTGCTCTGAAACTCATGCTCTGAATCTCATGCCCTGAATCTCATGCTCTGAAACTCCTGCTGTGAAACTCCTGTCTTGAAACTCCTGCCCTGAATCACCTGCCCTGAAACTCATGCCCTGAATCTCATGCCTCGAAACTCCTGGCATGAAACTCCTGCCCTGAAACTGCAGCCCTGAATCTCAAGCCCTGAAACCACAGACCTGAAACCCATGCCCTGAAACTCATGTGCTGAATCTCATTCCCTGAAACTCATGTCCTGAAACTCATGCCCTGAACCTCATGCCCTGAAACTCAAGCCCTGAATCTCATGCAATGAAACTCATGCCCTAAATCTCATACCCTGAAACTCCTGCCCTGAAACTCATGCACTGAAACTCATGCCCTGAATCACATGCCCTAAAACTCCTGCCCTGAATCAACTGCCCAGAAACTCATGTCCTGAATCTCATGCCCTGAAACTCATGCCCTGAAACTCATGCCCTGAATCTCATGCCGTGAAACTCATGCCCTCAAACTCATGCACTGAAACTCATGCCCCGAATCTCCTGCCCTGAAACTCCTGCCCTGAATCTCCTGCCCTGAATCTTCTGCCCTGAAACTCATTCCCTGAATCTCATGCCCTGAAACTCTTGCACTGAAACACCTTCCCTAAAACTCATGCACTGAATCTCATGCCCTGAATTTCATGCCCTGAATCTCATGCCCTGAAACTCCTGCACTGAAACTCATGCCATGAATCTCATATCCTGAAACTCACGCCCTGAATTACATGCCCTGAAACTCCTGCCCTGAAACTCATGACCTGAAACTCATGCCCTAAAGCTCCTGTCCTGAAACTCCTGTCCTGAATCTCCTGTCCTGAATCTCCTGCCCTGAAACTCATACACTGAATCTCATGCTCTGAATCTCAGGCTCTGAAACTCCTGCACTGAAACACATGCCCTGAATGTCATGCCCTGAAATTCCTGCCCTGAAACTCATGCCATGAATCTCATGCCCTGAAACTCCTGCACTGAAACTCCTTCCCTAAAACTCATGCCCTGAATCTCATGCCATGAAATTCCTGCCCTGAAACTCATACCCTGAATCTCATGCCCTGAAACTCCTGCACTGAAACTCCTGCCCTGAAAAACTTGCCCTGAATCTCATGCCCTGAAACTCCTGCCATGAAACTCCTGTCCTGAATCTCATGCCCTGAAACTCCTGCCATGAAACTCCTGTCCTAAATCTCATGCCCTGAAACTCATGCCCTGAAACTCATGCCCTGAATCTGATGCCCTGAAATTCCTGCCCTCAAACTCATGCACTGAAACTCATGCACTGAAACTCATGCACTGAATCTCATGCCTTGAAACACCTGTCCAGGATCTCATGCCCTGAAACTCATGCCCTGAATCTGATGCTCTGTATCTCATGCTATGAAACTCCTGCACTGCAACTCCTTCACTGTAACTCCTGCCCTGAAACTCATGCCCTGAATCTCATGCTCTGAAACTCCTGCTGTGAAACTCCTGTCCTGAATCTCCTGCCTTGAAACACATGCCCTGAATCCCATATCCTGAAACTCCTGCCCTGAATCACCTGCCCTGAAACTCATGCCCTGAATCTCATGCCCTGAAACTCCTGCATTGAAACACCTGCCCTAAAACTCATGCCCTGAATCCCATGCCCTGAAATTCCTGCCCTGAAACTCATGCCCTGAATCTCATGCCCTGAAACTCCTGGCATGAAACTCCTGCCCTGAAACTGCAGCCCTGAATCTTAAGCCCTGAAACCACAGACCTGAAACTCATGCCCTGAAACTCATGTCCTGAATCTCATTCCCTGAAACTCATGTCCTGAAACTTTTGCCCTGAATCTCATGCCGTGAAACTTTTGCCCTGAAACACCTGCCCTGAAAATGATGCCCTGAATCTCATGCACTGAAACTCATGCCCTGAACCTCATGCCCTGAAACTCAAGCCCTGAATTACATGCCCTGAAATTCCTGCCCTGAATCTCATGCCCTGAAACTCCTGTCCTGAATCTCATGCCCTGAATCTCATGCCCTGAATCTCATGCCCTGAAACTCCTGCTGTGAAACTCCTGTCCTGAAACTCCTGCCCTGAATCACCTGCCCTGAAACTCATGCCCTGAATCTCATGCCCCGAAACTCCTGGCATGAAACTCCTGCCCTGAAACTGCAGCCCTGAATCTCAAGCCCTGAAACCACAGACCTGAAACCCATGCCCTGAAACTCATGTGCTGAATCTCATTCCCTGAAACTCATGTCCTGAAACTCATGCCCTGAACCTCATGCCCTGAAACTCAAGCCCTGAATCTCATGCAATGAAACTCATGCCCTAAATCTCATACCCTGAAACTCCTGCCCTGAAACTCATGCACTGAAACTCATGCCCTGAATCACATGCCCTAAAACTCCTGCCCTGAATCAACTGCCCAGAAACTCATGTCCTGAATCTCATGCCCTGAAACACATGCCCTGAAACTCATGCCCTGAATCTCATGCCGTGAAACTCATGCCCTCAAACTCATGCACTGAAACTCATGCCCCGAATCTCCTGCCCTGAAACTCCTGCCCTGAATCTCCTGCCCTGAATCTCCTGCCCTGAAACTCATTCCCTGAATCTCATGCCCTGAAACTCTTGCACTGAAACACCTTCCCTAAAACTCATGCACTGAATCTCATGCCCTGAATTTCATGCCCTGAATCTCATGCCCTGAAACTCCTGCACTGAAACTCATGCCATGAATCTCATATCCTGAAACTCACGCCCTGAATTACATGCCCTGAAACTCCTGCCCTGAAACTCATGACCTGAAACTCATGCCCTAAAGCTCCTGTCCTGAAACTCCTGTCCTGAATCTCCTGTCCTGAATCTCCTGCCCTGAAACTCATACACTGAATCTCATGCTCTGAATCTCAGGCTCTGAAACTCCTGCACTGAAACACATGCCCTGAATGTCATGCCCTGAAATTCCTGCCCTGAAACTCATGCCATGAATCTCATGCCCTGAAACTCCTGCACTGAAACTCCTTCCCTAAAACTCATGCCCTGAATCTCATGCCATGAAATTCCTGCCCTGAAACTCATACCCTGAATCTCATGCCCTGAAACTCCTGCACTGAAACTCCTGCCCTGAAAAACTTGCCCTGAATCTCATGCCCTGAAACTCCTGCCATGAAACTCCTGTCCTGAATCTCATGCCCTGAAACTCATGCCCTGAAACTCATGCCCTGAATCTGATGCCCTGAAACTCCTGCCCTCAAACTCATGCACTGAAACTCATGCACTGAATCTCATGCCTTGAAACACCTGTCCTGGATCTCATGCTCTGAAACTCATGCCCTGAATCTGATGCTCTGTATCTCATGCTTTGAAACTCCTGCACTGCAACTCCTTCACTGTAACTCCTGCCCTGAAACTCATGCCCTGAATCTCATGCTCTGAAACTCCTGCTGTGAAACTCCTGTCCTGAATCTCCTGCCTTGAAACACATGCCCTGAATCCCATATCCTGAAACTCCTGCCCTGAATCACCTGCCCTGAAACTCATGCCCTGAATCTCATGCCCTGAAACTCCTGCATTGAAACACCTGCCCTAAAACTCATGCCCTGAATCCCATGCCCTGAAATTCCTGCCCTGAAACTCATGCCCTGAATCTCCTGTCCTGAAACTCATGCCCTGAATCTCATGCCCTCAAGTTCCTGCACTGAAACTCATGCCCTGAAACTCATGTACTGAATCTCATTCCCTGAAACTCATGTCCTGAAACTTATGCCCTGAATCTCATGCCGTGAAACTTTTGCACTGAAACACCTGCCCTGAAAATGATGCCCTGAATCTCATGCACTGAAACTCATGCCCTGAACCTCATGCCCTGAAACTCAAGCCCTGAATTACATGCCCTGAAATTCCTGCCCTGAATCTCATGCCCTGAAACTCCTGTCCTGAATCTCATGCCCTGAATCTCATGCCCTGAATCTCATGCCCTGAAACTCCTGCACTGAAACTCATGCCCTGTAACTCATGCCCTGAATCTCATGCTATGAAACTCCTGCACTGAACTTCCTGCCCTGAATCTCCTGCTCTGAAACTCATGCTCTGAATCTCATGCCCTGAATCTCATGCTCTGAAACTCCTGCTGTGAAACTCCTGTCTTGAAACTCCTGCCCTGAATCACCTGCCCTGAAACTCATGCCCTGAATCTCATGCCCCGAAACTCCTGGCATGAAACTCCTGCCCTGAAACTGCAGCCCTGAATCTCAAGCCCTGAAACCACAGACCTGAAACCCATGCCCTGAAACTCATGTGCTGAATCTCATTCCCTGAAACTCATGTCCCTGAAACTCATGCCCTGAACCTCATGCCCTGAAACTCAAGCCCTGAATCTCATGCAATGAAACTCATGCCCTAAATCTCATACCCTGAAACTCCTGCCCTGAAACTCATGCACTGAAACTCATGCCCTGAATCACATGCCCTAAAACTCCTGCCCTGAATCAACTGCCCAGAAACTCATGTCCTGAATCTCATGCCCTGAAACTCATGCCCTGAAACTCATGCCCTGAATCTCATGCCGTGAAACTCATGCCCTCAAACTCATGCACTGAAACTCATGCCCCGAATCTCCTGCCCTGAAACTCCTGCCCTGAATCTCCTGCCCTGAATCTCCTGCCCTGAAACTCATTCCCTGAATCTCATGCCCTGAAACTCTTGCACTGAAACACCTTCCCTAAAACTCATGCACTGAATCTCATGCCCTGAATTTCATGCCCTGAATCTCATGCCCTGAAACTCCTGCACTGAAACTCATGCCATGAATCTCATATCCTGAAACTCACGCCCTGAATTACATGCCATGAAACTCCTGCCCTGAAACTCATGACCTGAAACTCATGCCCTAAAGCTCCTGTCCTGAAACTCCTGTCCTGAATCTCCTGTCCTGAATCTCCTGCCCTGAAACTCATACACTGAATCTCATGCTCTGAATCTCAGGCTCTGAAACTCCTGCACTGAAACACATGCCCTGAATGTCATGCCCTGAAATTCCTGCCCTGAAACTCATGCCATGAATCTCATGCCCTGAAACTCCTGCACTGAAACTCCTTCCCTAAAACTCATGCCCTGAATCTCATGCCATGAAATTCCTGCCCTGAAAACTCATACCCTGAATCTCATGCCCTGAAACTCCTGCACTGAAACTCCTGCCCTGAAAAACTTGCCCTGAATCTCATGCCCTGAAACTCCTGCCATGAAACTCCTGTCCTGAATCTCATGCCCTGAAACTCCTGCCATGAAACTCCTGTCCTAAATCTCATGCCCTGAAACTCATGCCCTGAAACTCATGCCCTGAATCTGATGCCCTGAAATCCTGCCCTCAAACTCATGCACTGAAACTCATGCACTGAAACTCATGCACTGAATCTCATGCCTTGAAACACCTGTCCAGGATCTCATGCCCTGAAACTCATGCCCTGAATCTGATGCTCTGTATCTCATGCTATGAAACTCCTGCACTGCAACTCCTTCACTGTAACTCCTGCCCTGAAACTCATGCCCTGAATCTCATGCTCTGAAACTCCTGCTGTGAAACTCCTGCCCTGAATCACCTGCCCTGAAACTCATGCCCTGAATCTCATGCCCTGAAACTCCTGCATTGAAACACCTGCCCTAAAACTCATGCCCTGAATCCCATGCCCTGAAATTCCTGCCCTGAAACTCATAGCCCTGAATCTCATGCCCTGAAACTCCTGGCATGAAACTCCTGCCCCTGAAACTGCAGCCCTGAATCTTAAGCCCTGAAACCACAGACCTGAAACTCATGCCCTGAAACTCATGTCCTGAATCTCATTCCCTGAAACTCATGTCCTGAAACTTTTGCCCTGAATCTCATGCCGTGAAACTTTTGCCCTGAAACACCTGCCCTGAAAATGATGCCCTGAATCTCATGCACTGAAACTCATGCCCTGAACCTCATGCCCTGAAACTCAAGCCCTGAATTACATGCCCTGAAATTCCTGCCCTGAATCTCATGCCCTGAAACTCCTGTCCTGAATCTCATGCCCTGAATCTCATGCCCTGAATCTCATGCCCTGAAACTCCTGCTGTGAAACTCCCTGTCCTGAAACTCCTGCCCTGAATCACCTGCCCTGAAACTCATGCCCTGAATCTCATGCCCCGAAACTCCTGGCATGAAACTCCTGCCCTGAAACTGCAGCCCTGAATCTCAAGCCCTGAAACCACAGACCTGAAACCCATGCCCTGAAACTCATGTGCTGAATCTCATTCCCTGAAACTCATGTCCTGAAACTCATGCCCTGAACCTCATGCCCTGAAACTCAAGCCCTGAATCTCATGCAATGAAACTCATGCCCTAAATCTCATACCCTGAAACTCCTGCCCTGAAACTCATGCACTGAAACTCATGCCCTGAATCACATGCCCTAAAACTCCTGCCCTGAATCAACTGCCCAGAAACTCATGTCCTGAATCTCATGCCCTGAAACACATGCCCTGAAACTCATGCCCTGAATCTCATGCCGTGAAACTCATGCCCTCAAACTCATGCACTGAAACTCATGCCCCGAATCTCCTGCCCTGAAACTCCTGCCCTGAATCTCCTGCCCTGAATCTCCTGCCCTGAAACTCATTCCCTGAATCACATGCCCTGAAACTCTTGCACTGAAACACCTTCCCTAAAACTCATGCACTGAATCTCATGCCCTGAATTTCATGCCCTGAATCTCATGCCCTGAAACTCCTGCACTGAAACTCATGCCATGAATCTCATATCCTGAAACTCACGCCCTGAATTACATGCCCTGAAACTCCTGCCCTGAAACTCATGACCTGAAACTCATGCCCTAAAGCTCCTGTCCTGAAACTCCTGTCCTGAATCTCCTGTCCTGAATCTCCTGCCCTGAAACTCATACACTGAATCTCATGCTCTGAATCTCAGGCTCTGAAACTCCTGCACTGAAACACATGCCCTGAATGTCATGCCCTGAAATTCCTGCCCTGAAACTCATGCCATGAATCTCATGCCCTGAAACTCCTGCACTGAAACTCCTTCCCTAAAACTCATGCCCTGAATCTCATGCCATGAAATTCCTGCCCTGAAACTCATACCCTGAATCTCATGCCCTGAAACTCCTGCACTGAAACTCCTGCCCTGAAAAACTTGCCCTGAATCTCATGCCCTGAAACTCCTGCCATGAAACTCCTGTCCTGAATCTCATGCCCTGAAACTCATGCCCTGAAACTCATGCCCTGAATCTGATGCCCTGAAACTCCTGCCCTCAAACTCATGCACTGAAACTCATGCACTGAATCTCATGCCTTGAAACACCTGTCCTGGATCTCATGCTCTGAAACTCATGCCCTGAATCTGATGCTCTGTATCTCATGCTTTGAAACTCCTGCACTGCAACTCCTTCACTGTAACTCCTGCCCTGAAACTCATGCCCTGAATCTCATGCTCTGAAACTCCTGCTGTGAAACTCCTGTCCTGAATCTCCTGCCTTGAAACACATGCCCTGAATCCCATATCCTGAAACTCCTGCCCTGAATCACCTGCCCTGAAACTCATGCCCTGAATCTCATGCCCTGAAACTCCTGCATTGAAACACCTGCCCTAAAACTCATGCCCTGAATCCCATGCCCTGAAATTCCTGCCCTGAAACTCATGCCCTGAATCTCATGCCCTGAAACTCCTGGCATGAAACTCCTGCCCTGAAACTGCAGCCCTGAATCTTAAGCCCTGAAACCACAGACCTGAAACTCATGCCCTGAAACTCATGTCCTGAATCTCATTCCCTGAAACTCATGTCCTGAAACTTTTGCCCTGAATCTCATGCCGTGAAACTTTTGCCCTGAAACACCTGCCCTGAAAATGATGCCCTGAATCTCATGCACTGAAACTCATGCCCTGAACCTCATGCCCTGAAACTCAAGCCCTGAATTACATGCCCTGAAATTCCTGCCCTGAATCTCATGCCCTGAAACTCCTGTCCTGAATCTCATGCCCTGAATCTCATGCCCTGAATCTCATGCCCTGAAACTCCTGCACTGAAACTCATGCCCTGTAACTCATGCCCTGAATCTCATGCTATGAAACTCCTGCACTGAACTTCCTGCCCTGAATCTCCTGCCCTGAAACTCATGCTCTGAATCTCATGCCCTGAATCTCATGCTCTGAAACTCCTGCTGTGAAACTCCTGTCCTGAAACTCCTGCCCTGAATCACCTGCCCTGAAACTCATGCCCTGAATCTCATGCCCCGAAACTCCTGGCATGAAACTCCTGCCCTGAAACTGCAGCCCTGAATCTCAAGCCCTGAAACCACAGACCTGAAACCCATGCCCTGAAACTCATGTGCTGAATCTCATTCCCTGAAACTCATGTCCTGAAACTCGTGCCCTGAACCTCATGCCCTGAAACTCAAGCCCTGAATCTCATGCAATGAAACTCATGCCCTAAATCTCATACCCTGAAACTCCTGCCCTGAAACTCATGCACTGAAACTCATGCCCTGAATCACATGCCCTAAAACTCCTGCCCTGAATCAACTGCCCAGAAACTCATGTCCTGAATCTCATGCCCTGAAACTCATGCCCTGAAACTCATGCCCTGAATCTCATGCCGTGAAACTCATGCCCTCAAACTCATGCACTGAAACTCATGCCCCGAATCTCCTGCCCTGAAACTCATTCCCTGAATCTCATGCCCTGAAACTCTTGCACTGAAACACCTTCCCTAAAACTCATGCACTGAATCTCATGCCCTGAATTTCATGCCCTGAATCTCATGCCCTGAAACTCCTGCACTGAAACTCATGCCATGAATCTCATATCCTGAAACTCACGCCCTGAATTACATGCCCTGAAACTCCTGCCGTGAAACTCATGACCTGAAACTCATGCCCTAAAGCTCCTGTCCTGAAACTCCTGTCCTGAATCTCCTGTCCTGAATCTCCTGCCCTGAAACTCATACACTGAATCTCATGCTCTGAATCTCAGGCTCTGAAACTCCTGCACTGAAACACATGCCCTGAATGTCATGCCCTGAAATTCCTGCCCTGAAACTCATGCCATGAATCTCATGCCCTGAAACTCCTGCACTGAAACTCCTTCCCTAAAACTCATGCCCTGAATCTCATGCCATGAAATTCCTGCCCTGAAACTCATACCCTGAATCTCATGCCCTGAAACTCCTGCACTGAAACTCCTGCCCTGAAAAACTTGCCCTGAATCTCATGCCCTGAAACTCCTGCCATGAAACTCCTGTCCTGAATCTCATGCCCTGAAACTCATGCCCTGAAACTCATGCCCTGAATCTGATGCCCTGGAACTCCTGCCCTCAAACTCATGCACTGAAACTCATGCACTGAAACTCATGCACTGAATCTCATGCCTTGAAACACCTGTCCTGGATCTCATGCCCTGAAACTCATGCCCTGAATCTGATGCTCTGTATCTCATGCTATGAAACTCCTGCACTGCAACTCCCTCACTGTAACTCCTGCCCTGAAACTCATGCCCTGAATCTCATGCTCTGAAACTCCTGCTGTGAAACTCCTGTCCTGAATCTCCTGCCTTGAAACACATGCCCTGAATCCCATATCCTGAAACTCCTGCCCTGAATCACCTGCCCTGAAACTCATGCCCTGAATCTCATGCCCTGAAACTCCTGCATTGAAACACCTGCCCTAAAACTCATGCCCTGAATCCCATGCCCTGAAATTCCTGCCCTGAAACTCATGCCCTGAATCTCATGCCCTGAAACTCCTGGCATGAAACTCCTGCCCTGAAACTGCAGCCCTGAATCTCAAGCCCTGAAACCACAGACCTGAAACTCATGCCCTGAAACTCATGTCCTGAATCTCATTCCCTGAAGCTCATGTCCTGAACCTTATGCCCTGAATCTCATGCCGTGAAACTTTTGCACTGAAACACCTGCCCTGAAAATGATGCCCTGAAACACCTGCCCTGAAAATGATGCCCTTAATCTCATGCACTGAAACTCATGCCCTGAACCTCATGCCCTGAAACTCAAGCCCTGAATTACATGCCCTGAAATTCCTGCCCTGAATCTCATGCCCTGAAACTCCTGTCCTGAATCTCATGCCCTGAATCTCATGCCCTGAATCTCATGCCCTGAAACTTCTGCACTGAAACTCATGCCCTGTAACTCATGCCCTGAATCTCATGCTATGAAACTCCTGCACTGAACTTCCAGCCCTGAATCTCCTGCCCTGAAACTCATGCTCTGAATCTCATGCCCTGAATCTCATGCTCTGAAACTCCTGCTGTGAAACTCCTGTCCTGAAACTCCTGCCCTGAATCACCTGCCCTGAAACTCATGCCCTGAATCTCATGCCCCGAAACTCCTGGCATGAAACTCCTGCCCTGAAACTGCAGCCCTGAATCTCAAGCCCTGAAACCACAGACCTGAAACCCATGCCCTGAAACTCATGTGCTGAATCTCATTCCCTGAAACTCATGTCCTGAAACTCATGCCCTGAACCTCATGCCCTGAAACTCAAGCCCTGAATCTCATGCAATGAAACTCATGCCCTAAATCTCATACCCTGAAACTCCTGCCCTGAAACTCATGCACTGAAACTCATGCCCTGAATCACATGCCCTAAAACTCCTGCCCTCAAACTCATGCACTGAAACTCATGCCCCGAATCTCCTGCCCTGAAACTCCTGCCCTGAATCTCCTGCCCTGAATCTCCTGCCCTGAAACTCATTCCCTGAATCTCATGCCCTGAAACTCTTGCACTGAAACACCTTCCCTAAAACTCATGCACTGAATCTCATGCCCTGAATTTCATGCCCTGAATCTCATGCCCTGAAACTCCTGCACTGAAACTCATGCCATGAATCTCATATCCTGAAACTCACGCCCTGAATTACATGCCCTGAAACTCCTGCCCTGAAACTCATGACCTGAAACTCATGCCCTAAAGCTCCTGTCCTGAAACTCCTGTCCTGAATCTCCTGTCCTGAATCTCCTGCCCTGAAACTCATACACTGAATCTCATGCTCTGAATCTCAGGCTCTGAAACTCCTGCACTGAAACACATGCCCTGAATGTCATGCCCTGAAATTCCTGCCCTGAAACTCCTGCACTGAAACTCCTTCCCTAAAACTCATGCCCTGAATCTCATGCCATGAAATTCCTGCCCTGAAACTCATACCCTGAATCTCATGCCCTGAAACTCCTGCACTGAAACTCCTGCCCTGAAAAACTTGCCCTGAATCTCATGCCCTGAAACTCCTGCCATGAAACTCCTGTCCTGAATCTCATGCCCTGAAACTCATGCCCTGAAACTCATGCCCTGAATCTGATGCTCTGTATCTCATGCTATGAAACTCCTGCACTGCAACTCCTTCACTGTAACTCCTGCCCTGAAACTCATGCCCTGAATCTCATGCTCTGAAACTCCTGCTGTGAAACTCCTGTCCTGAATCTCCTGCCTTGAAACACATGCCCTGAATCCCATATCCTGAAACTCCTGCCCTGAATCACCTGCCCTGAAACTCATGCCCTGAATCTCATGCCCTGAAACTCCTGCATTGAAACACCTGCCCTAAAACTCATGCCCTGAATCCCATGCCCTGAAATTCCTGCCCTGAAACTCATGCCCTGAATCTCATGCCCTGAAACTCCTGGCATGAAACTCCTGCCCTGAAACTGCAGCCCTGAATCTCAAGCCCTGAAACCACAGACCTGAAACCTATGCCCTGAAACTCATGTCCTGAAACTCAAGCCCTGAATCTCATGCACTGAAACTCATGCCCTAAATCTCATACCCTGAAACTCCTGCCCTGAAACTCATGCACTGAAACTCATGCCCTGAATCACATGCCCAGAAACTCATGCCCTGAATTACATGCCCTGAAATACCTGCCCTGAATCTCATGCCCTGAAACTCATGCCCTGAATCTCATGCCCTGAAACTCCTGCACTGAAACTCATGCACTGAAACTCATGCCCTGAATCACATGCCCTGAAACTCCTTGCCTGAAACACATGCCCTGAAACTCATGCCCTGAAACTCATGCCCTGAATCTCCTGTCCTGAAACTCATGCCCTGAATCTCATGCCCTGAATCTCATGCCCTGAAACTCCAGCACTGAAACACCTGCGCTGAATCTCCTGCCCTGAAAATCATGCCCTGAATCTCATGCCCTGAATCTCATGCTCTGAAACTCGTGCACTCAATCTCATGCCCTCAAGTTCCTGCACTGAAACTCATGCCCTGAACCTCATGCACTGAAACTCAAGCCCTGAATCTCATGCCCTGAAACTCATGTCCTAAATCACATAACCTGAAAGTCCTGCCCTGAAACTCATGCACTGAAACTCCTGCATTGAAACACCTGCCCTAAAACTCATGCCCTGAATCCCATGCCCTGAAATTCCTGCCCTGAAACTCATGCCCTGAATCTCATGCCCCGAAACTCCTGGCATGAAACTCCTGCCCTGAAACTGCAGCCCTGAATCTCAAGCCCTGAAACCAGAGACCTGAAACCCATGCCCTGAAACTCATGTGCTGAATCTCATTCCCTGAAACTCATGTCCTGAAACTCATACCCTGAATCTCATGCCGTGAAACACTTGCACTCAAACTCATGCTCTGAAACTGATGCCCTGAATCTCATGCACTGAAACTCATGCCCCGAATCTCCTGCCCTGAAACTCCTGCCCTGAATCTCCTGCCCTGAATCTCCTGCCCTGAAACTCATTCCCTGAATCTCATGCCCTGAAACTCATGCACTGAAACACCTTCCCTAAAACTCATGCACTGAATCTCATGCCCTGAATTTCATGCCCTGAATCTCATGCCCTGAAACTCCTGCACTGAAACTCATGCCATGAATCTCATATCCTGAAACTCACGCCCTGAATTACATGCCCTGAAACTCCTGCCCTGAAACTCATGACCTGAAACTCATGCCCTAAAGCTCCTGTCCTGAAACTCCTGTCCTGAATCTCCTGTCCTGAATCTCCTGCCCTGAAACTCATACCCTGAATCTCATGCTCTGAATCTCAGGCTCTGAAACTCCTGCACTGAAACACATGCCCTGAATGTCATGCCCTGAAATTCCTGCCCTGAAACTCATGCCATGAATCTCATGCCCTGAAACTCAAGCCCTGAATTACATGCCCTGAAATTCCTGCCCTGAATCTCATGCCCTGAAACTCCTGTCCTGAATCTCATGACCTGAATCTCATGCCCTGAATCTCATGCCCTGAAACTCCTGCACTGAAACTCAACCCTGTAACTCATGCCCTGAATCTCATGCTATGAAACTCCTGCACTGAACTTCCTGCCCTGAATCTCCTGCCCTGAAACTCATGCTCTGAATCTCATGCCCTGAATCTCATGCTCTGAAACTCCTGCTGTGAAACTCCTGTCCTGAAACTCCTGCCCTGAATCACCTGCCCTGAAACTGCAGCCCTGAATCTCAAGCCCTGAAACCACAGACCTGAAACCCATGCCCTGAAACTCATGTGCTGAATCTCATTCCCTGAAACTCATGTCCTGAAACTCAGGCCCTGAACCTCATGCCCTGAAACTCAAGCCCTGAATCTCATGCCCTGAAACTCATGCCCTGAAACTCATGCCCTGAATCTCATGCCGTGAAACTCATGCCCTCAAACTCATGCACTGAAACTCATGCCCCGAATCTCCTGCCCTGAAACTCCTGCCCTGAATCTCCTGCCCTGAATCTCCTGCCCTGAAACTCATTCCCTGAATCTCATGCCCTGAAACTCTTACACTGAAACACCTTCCCTAAAACTCATGCACTGAATCTCATGCCCTGAATTTCATGCCCTGAATCTCATGCCCTGAAACTCCTGCACTGAAACTCATGCCATGAATCTCATATCCTGAAACTCACGCCCTGAATTACATGCCCTGAAACTCCTGCCCTGAAACTCATGACCTGAAACTCATGCCCTAAAGCTCCTGTCCTGAAACTCCTGTCCTGAATCTCCTGTCCTGAATCTCCTGCCCTGAAACTCATACCCTGAATCTCATGCTCTGAATCTCAGGCTCTGAAACTCCTGCACTGAAACACATGCCCTGAATGTCATGCCCTGAAATTCCTGCCCTGAAACTCATGCCATGAATCTCATGCCCTGAAACTCCTGCACTGAAACTCCTTCCCTAAAACTCATGCCCTGAATCTCATGCCATGAATTTCCTGCCCTGAAACTCATACCCTGAATCTCATGCCCTGAAACTCCTGCACTGAAACTCCTGCCCTGAAAAACTTGCCCTGAATCTCATGCCCTGAAACTCCTGCCATGAAACTCCTGTCCTGAATCTCATGCCCTGAAACTCATGCCCTGAAACTCATGCCCTGAATCTGATGCCCTGAAACTCCTGCCCTCAAACTCATGCACTGAAACTCATGCACTGAAACTCATGCACTGAATCTCATGCCTTGAAACACCTGTCCTGAATCTCATGCCCTGAAACTCATACCCTGAATCTCATGCTCTGAAACTCATGCTATGAAACTCCTGCACTGCAACTCCTTCACTGTAACTCCTGCCCTGAAACTCATGCCCTGAATCTCATGCTCTGAAACTCCTGCTGTGAAACTCCTGTCCTGAATCTCCTGCCTTGAAACACATGCCCTGAATCCCATATCCTGAAACTCCTGCCCTGAATCACCTGCCCTGAAACTCATGCCCTGAATCTCATGCCCTGAAACTCCTGCATTGAAACACCTGCCCTAAAACTCATGCCCTGAATCCCATGCCCTGAAATTCCTGCCCTGAAACTCATGCCCTGAATCTCATGCCCTGAAACTCCTGGCATGAAACTCCTGCCCTGAAACTGCAGCCCTGAATCTCAAGCCCTGAAACCACAGACCTGAAACCCATGCCCTGAAACTCATGTCCTGAAACTCAAGCCCTGAATCTCATGCACTGAAACTCATGCCCTAAATCTCATACCCTGAAACTCCTGCCCTGAAACTCATGCACTGAAACTCATGCCCTGAATCACATGCCCTAAAACTCCTGCCCTGAATCAACTGCCCAGAAACTCATGCCCTGAATTACATGCCCTGAAATACCTGCCCTGAATCTCATGCCCTGAAACTCATGCCCTGAATCTCATGCCCTGAAACTCCTGCACTGAAACTCATGCACTGAAACTCATGCCCTGAATCACATGCCCTGAAACTCCTTGCCTGAAACACATGCCCTGAAACTCATGCCCTGAAACTCATGCCCTGAATCTCCTGTCCTGAAACTCATGCCCTGAATCTCATGCCCTGAATCTCATGCCCTGAAACTCCAGCACTGAAACACCTGCCCTGAATCTCCTGCCCTGAAAATCATGCCCTGAATCTCATGCCCTGAATCTCATGCTCTGAAACTCGTGCACTCAATCTCATGCCCTCAAGTTCCTGCACTGAAACTCATGCCCTGAACCTCATGCACTGAAACTCAAGCCCTGAATCTCATGCCCTGAAACTCATGTCCTAAATCACATAACCTGAAAGTCCTGCCCTGAAACTCATGCACTGAAACTCCTGCATTGAAACACCTGCCCTAAAACTCATGCCCTGAATCCCATGCCCTGAAATTCCTGCCCTGAAACTCATGCCCTGAATCTCATGCCCCGAAACTCCTGGCATGAAACTCCTGCCCTGAAACTGCAGCCCTGAATCTCAAGCCCTGAAACCAGAGACCTGAAACCCATGCCCTGAAACTCATGTGCTGAATCTCATTCCCTGAAACTCATGTCCTGAAACTCATGCCCTGAATCTCATGCCGTGAAACACTTGCACTCAAACTCATGCTCTGAAACTGATGCCCTGAATCTCATGCACTGAAACTCATGCCCCGAATCTCCTGCCCTGAAACTCCTGCCCTGAATCTCCTGCCCTGAATCTCCTGCCCTGAAACTCATTCCCTGAATCTCATGCCCTGAAACTCATGCACTGAAACACCTTCCCTAAAACTCATGCACTGAATCTCATGCCCTGAATTTCATGCCCTGAATCTCATGCCCTGAAACTCCTGCACTGAAACTCATGCCATGAATCTCATATCCTGAAACTCACGCCCTGAATTACATGCCCTGAAACTCCTGCCCTGAAACTCATGACCTGAAACTCATGCCCTAAAGCTCCTGTCCTGAAACTCCTGTCCTGAATCTCCTGTCCTGAATCTCCTGCCCTGAAACTCATACCCTGAATCTCATGCTCTGAATCTCAGGCTCTGAAACTCCTGCACTGAAACACATGCCCTGAATGTCATGCCCTGAAATTCCTGCCCTGAAACTCATGCCATGAATCTCATGCCCTGAAACTCAAGCCCTGAATTACATGCCCTGAAATTCCTGCCCTGAATCTCATGCCCTGAAACTCCTGTCCTGAATCTCATGCCCTGAATCTCATGCCCTGAAACTCATGCCCTGAAACTCCTGCACTGAAACTCATGCCCTGTAACTCATGCCCTGAATCTCATGCTATGAAACTCCTGCACTGAACTTCCTGCCCTGAATCTCCTGCCCTGAAACTCATGCTCTGAATCTCATGCCCTGAATCTCATGCTCTGAAACTCCTGCTGTGAAACTCCTGTCCTGAAACTCCTGCCCTGAATCACCTGCCCTGAAACTGCAGCCCTGAATCTCAAGCCCTGAAACCACAGACCTGAAACCCATGCCCTGAAACTCATGTGCTGAATCTCATTCCCTGAAACTCATGTCCTGAAACTCAGGCCCTGAACCTCATGCCCTGAAACTCAAGCCCTGAATCTCATGCAATGAAACTCATGCCCTAAATCTCATACCCTGAAACTCCTGCCCTGAAACTCATGCACTGAAACTCATGCCCTGAATCACATGCCCTAAAACTCCTGCCCTGAATCAACTGCCCAGAAACTCATGCCCTGAATAACATGCCCTGAAATACCTGCCCTGAATCTCATGCCCTGAAACTCATGCCCTGAATCTCATGCCCTGAAACTCCTGCACTGAAACTCATGCACTGAAACTCATGCCCTGAATCACATGCCCTGAAACTCCTTGCCTGAAACACATGCCCTGAATCTCATGCCCTGAAACTCATGCCCTGAATCTCATGCTCTGAATCTCAGGCTCTGAAACTCCTGCACTGAAACACATGCCCTGAATGTCATGCCCTGAAATTCCTGCCCTGAAACTCATGCCATGAATCTCATGCCCTGAAACTCCTGCACTGAAACTCCTTCCCTAAAACTCATGCCCTGAATCTCATGCCATGAAATTCCTGCCCTGAAACTCATACCCTGAATCTCATGCCCTGAAACTCCTGCACTGAAACTCCTGCCCTGAAAAACTTGCCCTGAATCTCATGCCCTGAAACTCCTGCCATGAAACTCCTGTCCTGAATCTCATGCCCTGAAACTCATGCCCTGAAACTCATGCCCTGAATCTGATGCTCTGTATCTCATGCTATGAAACTCCTGCACTGCAACTCCTTCACTGTAACTCCTGCCCTGAAACTCATGCCCTGAATCTCATGCTCTGAAACTCCTGCTGTGAAACTCCTGTCCTGAATCTCCTGCCTTGAAACACATGCCCTGAATCCCATATCCTGAAACTCCTGCCCTGAATCACCTGCCCTGAAACTCATGCCCTGAATCTCATGCCCTGAAACTCCTGCCCTGAATCTCCTGCCCTGAAACTCATTCCCTGAATCTCATGCCCTGAAACTCTTACACTGAAACACCTTCCCTAAAACTCATGCACTGAATCTCATGCCCTGAATTTCATGCCCTGAATCTCATGCCCTGAAACTCCTGCACTGAAACTCATGCCATGAATCTCATATCCTGAAACTCACGCCCTGAATTACATGCCCTGAAACTCCTGCCCTGAAACTCATGACCTGAAACTCATGCCCTAAAGCTCCTGTCCTGAAACTCCTGTCCTGAATCTCCTGTCCTGAATCTCCTGCCCTGAAACTCATACCCTGAATCTCATGCTCTGAATCTCAGGCTCTGAAACTCCTGCACTGAAACACATGCCCTGAATGTCATGCCCTGAAATTCCTGCCCTGAAACTCATGCCATGAATCTCATGCCCTGAAACTCCTGCACTGAAACTCCTTCCCTAAAACTCATGCCCTGAATCTCATGCCATGAATTTCCTGCCCTGAAACTCATACCCTGAATCTCATGCCCTGAAACTCCTGCACTGAAACTCCTGCCCTGAAAAACTTGCCCTGAATCTCATGCCCTGAAACTCCTGCCATGAAACTCCTGTCCTGAATCTCATGCCCTGAAACTCATGCCCTGAAACTCATGCCCTGAATCTGATGCCCTGAAACTCCTGCCCTCAAACTCATGCACTGAAACTCATGCACTGAAACTCATGCACTGAATCTCATGCCTTGAAACACCTGTCCTGAATCTCATGCCCTGAAACTCATACCCTGAATCTCATGCTCTGAAACTCATGCTATGAAACTCCTGCACTGCAACTCCTTCACTGTAACTCCTGCCCTGAAACTCATGCCCTGAATCTCATGCTCTGAAACTCCTGCTGTGAAACTCCTGTCCTGAATCTCCTGCCTTGAAACACATGCCCTGAATCCCATATCCTGAAACTCCTGCCCTGAATCACCTGCCCTGAAACTCATGCCCTGAATCTCATGCCCTGAAACTCCTGCATTGAAACACCTGCCCTAAAACTCATGCCCTGAATCCCATGCCCTGAAATTCCTGCCCTGAAACTCATGCCCTGAATCTCATGCCCTGAAACTCCTGGCATGAAACTCCTGCCCTGAAACTGCAGCCCTGAATCTCAAGCCCTGAAACCACAGACCTGAAACCCATGCCCTGAAACTCATGTCCTGAAACTCAAGCCCTGAATCTCATGCACTGAAACTCATGCCCTAAATCTCATACCCTGAAACTCCTGCCCTGAAACTCATGCACTGAAACTCATGCCCTGAATCACATGCCCTAAAACTCCTGCCCTGAATCAACTGCCCAGAAACTCATGCCCTGAATTACATGCCCTGAAATACCTGCCCTGAATCTCATGCCCTGAAACTCATGCCCTGAATCTCATGCCCTGAAACTCCTGCACTGAAACTCATGCACTGAAACTCATGCCCTGAATCACATGCCCTGAAACTCCTTGCCTGAAACACATGCCCTGAAACTCATGCCCTGAAACTCATGCCCTGAATCTCCTGTCCTGAAACTCATGCCCTGAATCTCATGCCCTGAATCTCATGCCCTGAAACTCCAGCACTGAAACACCTGCCCTGAATCTCCTGCCCTGAAAATCATGCCCTGAATCTCATGCCCTGAATCTCATGCTCTGAAACTCGTGCACTCAATCTCATGCCCTCAAGTTCCTGCACTGAAACTCATGCCCTGAACCTCATGCACTGAAACTCAAGCCCTGAATCTCATGCCCTGAAACTCATGTCCTAAATCACATAACCTGAAAGTCCTGCCCTGAAACTCATGCACTGAAACTCCTGCATTGAAACACCTGCCCTAAAACTCATGCCCTGAATCCCATGCCCTGAAATTCCTGCCCTGAAACTCATGCCCTGAATCTCATGCCCCGAAACTCCTGGCATGAAACTCCTGCCCTGAAACTGCAGCCCTGAATCTCAAGCCCTGAAACCAGAGACCTGAAACCCATGCCCTGAAACTCATGTGCTGAATCTCATTCCCTGAAACTCATGTCCTGAAACTCATGCCCTGAATCTCATGCCGTGAAACACTTGCACTCAAACTCATGCTCTGAAACTGATGCCCTGAATCTCATGCACTGAAACTCATGCCCCGAATCTCCTGCCCTGAAACTCCTGCCCTGAATCTCCTGCCCTGAATCTCCTGCCCTGAAACTCATTCCCTGAATCTCATGCCCTGAAACTCATGCACTGAAACACCTTCCCTAAAACTCATGCACTGAATCTCATGCCCTGAATTTCATGCCCTGAATCTCATGCCCTGAAACTCCTGCACTGAAACTCATGCCATGAATCTCATATCCTGAAACTCACGCCCTGAATTACATGCCCTGAAACTCCTGCCCTGAAACTCATGCCCTAAAGCTCCTGTCCTGAAACTCCTGTCCTGAATCTCCTGTCCTGAATCTCCTGCCCTGAAACTCATACCCTGAATCTCATGCTCTGAATCTCAGGCTCTGAAACTCCTGCACTGAAACACATGCCCTGAATGTCATGCCCTGAAATTCCTGCCCTGAAACTCATGCCATGAATCTCATGCCCTGAAACTCAAGCCCTGAATTACATGCCCTGAAATTCCTGCCCTGAATCTCATGCCCTGAAACTCCTGTCCTGAATCTCATGCCCTGAATCTCATGCCCTGAATCTCATGCCCTGAAACTCCTGCACTGAAACTCATGCCCTGTAACTCATGCCCTGAATCTCATGCTATGAAACTCCTGCACTGAACTTCCTGCCCTGAATCTCCTGCCCTGAAACTCATGCTCTGAATCTCATGCCCTGAATCTCATGCTCTGAAACTCCTGCTGTGAAACTCCTGTCCTGAAACTCCTGCCCTGAATCACCTGCCCTGAAACTGCAGCCCTGAATCTCAAGCCCTGAAACCACAGACCTGAAACCCATGCCCTGAAACTCATGTGCTGAATCTCATTCCCTGAAACTCATGTCCTGAAACTCAGGCCCTGAACCTCATGCCCTGAAACTCAAGCCCTGAATCTCATGCAATGAAACTCATGCCCTAAATCTCATACCCTGAAACTCCTGCCCTGAAACTCATGCACTGAAACTCATGCCCTGAATCACATGCCCTAAAACTCCTGCCCTGAATCAACTGCCCAGAAACTCATGCCCTGAATAACATGCCCTGAAATACCTGCCCTGAATCTCATGCCCTGAAACTCATGCCCTGAATCTCATGCCCTGAAACTCCTGCACTGAAACTCATGCACTGAAACTCATGCCCTGAATCACATGCCCTGAAACTCCTTGCCTGAAACACATGCCCTGAAACTCATGCCCTGAAACTCATGCCCTGAAGCTCCTGTCCTGAAACTCATGCCCTGAATCTCATGCCCTGAATCTCATGCCCTGAAACTCCAGCACTGAAACACCTGCCCTGAATCTCCTGCCCTGAAAATCATGCCCTGAATCTCATGCCCTGAATCTCATGCTCTGAAACTCGTGCACTCAATCTCATGCCCTCAAGTTCCTGCACTGAAACTCATGCCCTGAACCTCATGCACTGAAACTCAAGCCCTGAATCTCATGCCCTGAAACTCATGTCCTAAATCACATAACCTGAAAGTCCTGCCCTGAAACTCATGCACTGAAACTCCTGCATTGAAACACCTGCCCTAAAACTCATGCCCTGAATCCCATGCCCTGAAATTCCTGCCCTGAAACTCATGCCCTGAATCTCATGCCCCGAAACTCCTGGCATGAAACTCCTGCCCTGAAACTGCAGCCCTGAATCTCAAGCCCTGAAACCAGAGACCTGAAACCCATGCCCTGAAACTCATGTGCTGAATCTCATTCCCTGAAACTCATGTCCTGAAACTCATGCCCTGAATCTCATGCCGTGAAACACTTGCACTCAAACTCATGCTCTGAAACTGATGCCCTGAATCTCATGCACTGAAACTCATGCCCCGAATCTCCTGCCCTGAAACTCCTGCCCTGAATCTCCTGCCCTGAATCTCCTGCCCTGAAACTCATTCCCTGAATCTCATGCCCTGAAACTCATGCACTGAAACACCTTCCCTAAAACTCATGCACTGAATCTCATGCCCTGAATTTCATGCCCTGAATCTCATGCCCTGAAACTCCTGCACTGAAACTCATGCCATGAATCTCATATCCTGAAACTCACGCCCTGAATTACATGCCCTGAAACTCCTGCCCTGAAACTCATGCCCTAAAGCTCCTGTCCTGAAACTCCTGTCCTGAATCTCCTGTCCTGAATCTCCTGCCCTGAAACTCATACCCTGAATCTCATGCTCTGAATCTCAGGCTCTGAAACTCCTGCACTGAAACACATGCCCTGAATGTCATGCCCTGAAATTCCTGCCCTGAAACTCATGCCATGAATCTCATGCCCTGAAACTCAAGCCCTGAATTACATGCCCTGAAATTCCTGCCCTGAATCTCATGCCCTGAAACTCCTGTCCTGAATCTCATGCCCTGAATCTCATGCCCTGAAACTCCTGCACTGAAACTCATGCCCTGTAACTCATGCCCTGAATCTCATGCTATGAAACTCCTGCACTGAACTTCCTGCCCTGAATCTCCTGCCCTGAAACTCATGCTCTGAATCTCATGCCCTGAATCTCATGCTCTGAAACTCCTGCTGTGAAACTCCTGTCCTGAAACTCCTGCCCTGAATCACCTGCCCTGAAACTGCAGCCCTGAATCTCAAGCCCTGAAACCACAGACCTGAAACCCATGCCCTGAAACTCATGTGCTGAATCTCATTCCCTGAAACTCATGTCCTGAAACTCATGCCCTGAACCTCATGCCCTGAAACTCAAGCCCTGAATCTCATGCAATGAAACTCATGCCCTAAATCTCATACCCTGAAACTCCTGCCCTGAAACTCATGCACTGAAACTCATGCCCTGAATCACATGCCCTAAAACTCCTGCCCTGAATCAACTGCCCAGAAACTCATGTCCTGAATCTCATGCCCTGAAACTCATGCCCTGAAACTCATGCCCTGAATCTCATGCCGTGAAACTCATGCCCTCAAACTCATGCACTGAAACTCATGCCCCGAATCTCCTGCCCTGAAATTCCTGCCCTGAATCTCCTGCCCTGAATCTCCTGCCCTGAAACTCATTCCCTGAATCTCATGCCCTGAAACTCTTGCACTGAAACACCTTCCCTAAAACTCATGCACTGAATCTCATGCCCTGAATTTCATGCCCTGAATCTCATGCCCTGAAACTCCTGCACTGAAACTCATGCCATGAATCTCATATCCTGAAACTCACGCCCTGAATTACATGCCCTGAAACTCCTGCCCTGAAACTCATGACCTGAAACTCATGCCCTAAAGCTCCTGTCCTGAAACTCCTGTCCTGAATCTCCTGTCCTGAATCTCCTGCCCTGAAACTCATACACTGAATCTCATGCTCTGAATCTCAGGCTCTGAAACTCCTCCACTGAAACACATGCCCTGAATGTCATGCCCTGAAATTCCTGCCCTGAAACTCATGCCATGAATCTCATGCCCTGAAACTCCTGCACTGAAACTCCTTCCCTAAAACTCATGCCCTGAATCTCATGCCATGAAATTTCTGCCCTGAAACTCATACCCTGAATCTCATGCCCTGAAACTCCTGCACTGAAACTCCTGCCCTCAAACTCATGCACTGAAACTCATGCACTGAATCTCATGCCTTGAAACACCTGTCCTGGATCTCATGCCCTGAAACTCATGCCCTGAATCTGATGCTCTGTATCTCATGCTATGAAACTCCTGCACTGCAACTCCTTCACTGTAACTCCTGCCCTGAAACTCATGCCCTGAATCTCATGCTCTGAAACTCCTGCTGTGAAACTCCTGTCCTGAATCTCCTGCCTTGAAACACATGCCCTGAATCCCATATCCTGAAACTCCTGCCCTGAATCACCTGCCCTGAAACTCATGCCCTGAATCTCATGCCCTGAAACTCCTGCATTGAAACACCTGCCCTAAAACTCATGCCCTGAATCCCATGCCCTGAAATTCCTGCCCTGAAACTCATGCCCTGAATCTCATGCCCTGAAACTCCTGGCATGAAACTCCTGCCCTGAAACTGCAGCCCTGAATCTCAAGCCCTGAAACCACAGACCTGAAACCCATGCCCTGAAACTCATGTCCTGAAACTCAAGCCCTGAATCTCATGCACTGAAACTCATGCCCTAAATCTCATACCCTGAAACTCCTGCCCTGAAACTCATGCACTGAAACTCATGCCCTGAATCACATGCCCTAAAACTCCTGCCCTGAATCAACTGCCCAGAAACTCATGCCCTGAATTACATGCCCTGAAATACCTGCCCTGAATCTCATGCCCTGAAACTCATGCCCTGAATCTCATGCCCTGAAACTCCTGCACTGAAACTCATGCACTGAAACTCATGCCCTGAATCACATGCCCTGAAACTCCTTGCCTGAAACACATGCCCTGAAACTCATGCCCTGAAACTCATGCCCTGAATCTCCTGTCCTGAAACTCATGCCCTGAATCTCATGCCCTGAATCTCATGCCCTGAAACTCCAGCACTGAAACACCTGCCCTGAATCTCCTGCCCTGAAAATCATGCCCTGAATCTCATGCCCTGAATCTCATGCTCTGAAACTCGTGCACTCAATCTCATGCCCTCAAGTTCCTGCACTGAAACTCATGCCCTGAAACTCATGCACTGAAACTCAAGCCCTGAATCTCATGCCCTGAAACTCATGTCCTAAATTACATAACCTGAAAGTCCTGCCCTGAAACTCATGCACTGAAACTCCTGCATTGAAACACCTGCCCTAAAACTCATGCCCTGAATCCCATGCCCTGAAATTCCTGTCCTGAAACTCATGCCCTGAATCTCATGCCCCGAAACTCCTGGCATGAAACTCCTGCCCTGAAACTGCAGCCCTGAATCTCAAGCCCTGAAACCAGAGACCTGAAACCCATGCCCTGAAACTCATGTGCTGAATCTCATTCCCTGAAACTCATGTCCTGAAACTCATGCCCTGAATCTCATGCCGTGAAACACTTGCACTCAAACTCATGCTCTGAAACTGATGCCCTGAATCTCATGCACTGAAACTCATGCCCCGAATCTCCTGCCCTGAAACTCCTGCCCTGAATCTCCTGCCCTGAATCTCCTGCCCTGAAACTCATTCCCTGAATCTCATGCCCTGAAACTCATGCACTGAAACACCTTCCCTAAAACTCATGCACTGAATCTCATGCCCTGAATTTCATGCCCTGAATCTCATGCCCTGAAACTCCTGCACTGAAACTCATGCCATGAATCTCATATCCTGAAACTCACGCCCTGAATTACATGCCCTGAAACTCCTGCCCTGAAACTCATGACCTGAAACTCATGCCCTAAAGCTCCTGTCCTGAAACTCCTGTCCTGAATCTCCTGTCCTGAATCTCCTGCCCTGAAACTCATACCCTGAATCTCATGCTCTGAATCTCAGGCTCTGAAACTCCTGCACTGAAACACATGCCCTGAATGTCATGCCCTGAAATTCCTGCCCTGAAACTCATGCCATGAATCTCATGCCCTGAAACTCAAGCCCTGAATTACATGCCCTGAAATTCCTGCCCTGAATCTCATGCCCTGAAACTCCTGTCCTGAATCTCATGCCCTGAATCTCATGCCCTGAAACTCCTGCACTGAAACTCATGCCCTGTAACTCATGCCCTGAATCTCATGCTATGAAACTCCTGCACTGAACTTCCTGCCCTGAATCTCCTGCCCTGAAACTCATGCTCTGAATCTCATGCCCTGAATCTCATGCTCTGAAACTCCTGCTGTGAAACTCCTGTCCTGAAACTCCTGCCCTGAATCACCTGCCCTGAAACTGCAGCCCTGAATCTCAAGCCCTGAAACCACAGACCTGAATCTCATTCCCTGAAACTCATGTCCTGAAACTCATGCCCTGAACCTCATGCCCTGAAACTCAAGCCCTGAATCTCATGCAATGAAACTCATGCCCTAAATCTCATACCCTGAAACTCCTGCTCTGAAACTCATGCACTGAAACTCATGCCCTGAATCACATGCCCTAAAACTCCTGCCCTGAATCAACTGCCCAGAAACTCATGTCCTGAATCTCATGCCCTGAAACTCATGCCCTGAAACTCATGCCCTGAATCTCATGCCGTGAAACTCATGCCCTAAAACTCATGCACTGAAACTCATGCCCCGAATCTCCTGCCCTGAAACTCCTGCCCTGAATCTCCTGCCCTGAATCTCCTGCCCTGAAACTCATTCCCTGAATCTCATGCCCTGAAACTCTTGCACTGAAACACCTTCCCTAAAACTCATGCACTGAATCTCATGCCCTGAATTTCATGCCCTGAATCTCATGCCCTGAAACTCCTGCACTGAAACTCATGCCATGAATCTCATATCCTGAAACTCACGCCCTGAATTACATGCCCTGAAACTCCTGCCCTGAAACTCATGACCTGAAACTCATGCCCTAAAGCTCCTGTCCTGAAACTCCTGTCCTGAATCTCCTGTCCTGAATCTCCTGCCCTGAAACTCATACACTGAATCTCATGCTCTGAATCTCAGGCTCTGAAACTCCTGCACTGAAACACATGCCCTGAATGTCATGCCCTGAAATTCCTGCCCTGAAACTCATGCCATGAATCTCATGCCCTGAAACTCCTGCACTGAAACTCCTTCCCTAAAACTCATGCCCTGAATCTCATGCCATGAAATTCCTGCCCTGAAACTCATACCCTGAATCTCATGCCCTGAAACTCCTGCACTGAAACTCCTGCCCTGAAAAACTTGCCCTGAATCTCATGCCCTGAAACTCCTGCCATGAAACTCCTGTCCTGAATCTCATGCCCTGAAACTCATGCCCTGAAACTCATGCCCTGAATCTGATGCCCTGAAACTCCTGCCCTCAAACTCATGCACTGAAACTCATGCACTGAAACTCATGCACTGAATCTCATGCCTTGAAACACCTGTCCTGGATCTCATGCCCTGAAACTCATGCCCTGAATCTGATGCTCTGTATCTCATGCTATGAAACTCCTGTCCTGAATCTCCTGCCTTGAAACACATGCCCTGAATCCCATATCCTGAAACTCCTGCCCTGAATCACCTGCCCTGAAACTCATGCCCTGAATCTCATGCCCTGAAACTCCTGCATTGAAACACCTGCCCTAAAACTCATGCCCTGAATCCCATGCCCTGAAATTCCTGCCCTGAAACTCATGCCCTGAATCTCATGCCCTGAAACTCCTGGCATGAAACTCCTGCCCTGAAACTGCAGCCCTGAATCTCAAGCCCTGAAACCACAGACCTGAAACCCATGCCCTGAAACTCATGTCCTGAAACTCAAGCCCTGAATCTCATGCACTGAAACTCATGCCCTAAATCTCATACCCTGAAACTCCTGCCCTGAAACTCATGCACTGAAACTCATGCCCTGAATCACATGCCCTAAAACTCCTGCCCTGAATCAACTGCCCAGAAACTCATGCCCTGAAATACCTGCCCTGAATCTCATGCCCTGAAACTCATGCCCTGAATCTCATGCCCTGAAACTCCTGCACTGAAACTCATGCACTGAAACTCATGCCCTGAATCACATGCCCTGAAACTCCTTGCCTGAAACACATGCCCTGAAACTCATGCCATGAAATTCCTGCCCTGAAACTCATACCCTGAATCTCATGCCCTGAAACTCCTGCACTGAAGCTCCTGCCCTGAAAAACTTGCCCTGAATCTCATGCCCTGAAACTCCTGCCATGAAACTCCTGTCCTGAATCTCATGCCCTGAAACTCATGCCCTGAAACTCATGCCCTGAATCTGATGCCCTGAAACTCCTGCCCTCAAACTCATGCACTGAAACTCATGCACTGAATCTCATGCCTTGAAACACCTGTCCTGGATCTCATGCCCTGAAACTCATGCCCTGAATCTGATGCTCTGTATCTCATGCTATGAAACTCCTGCACTGCAACTCCTTCACTGTAACTCCTGCCCTGAAACTCATGCCCTGAATCTCATGCTCTGAAACTCCTGCTGTGAAACTCCTGTCCTGAATCTCCTGCCTTGAAACACATGCCCTGAATCTCATGCCCTGAAACTCCTGCATTGAAACACCTGCCCTAAAACTCATGCCCTGAATCCCATGCCCTGAATTTCCTGCCCTGAAACTCATGCCCTGAATCACATGCCCTGAAACTCCTGGCATGAAACTCCTGCCCTGAAACTCATGCCCTGAAACTCAAGCCCTGAATCTCATGCACTGAAACTCATGCCCTAAATCTCATACCCTGAAACTCCTGCCCTGAAACTCATGCACTGAAACTCATGCCCTGAATCACATGCCCTAAAACTCCTGCCCTGAATCAACTGCCCAGAAACTCATGCCCTGAATTACATGCCCTGAAATACCTGCCCTGAATCTCATGCCCTGAAACTCATGCCCTGAATCTCATGCCCTGAAACTCCTGCACTGAAACTCATGCACTGAAACTCATGCCCTGAATCACATGCCCTGAAACTCCTTGCCTGAAACACATGCCCTGAAACTCATGCCCTGAAACTCATGCTATGAAACTCGTGCACTCAATCTCATGCCCTCAAGTTCCTGCACTGAAACTCATGCCCTGAACCTCATGCACTGAAACTCAAGCCCTGAATCTCATGCCCTGAAACTCATGTCCTAAATCACATAACCTGAAAGTCCTGCCCTGAAACTCATGCACTGAAACTCCTGCATTGAAACACCTGCCCTAAAACTCATGCCCTGAATCCCATGCCCTGAAATTCCTGCCCTGAAACTCATGCCCTGAATCTCATGCCCCGAAACTCCTGGCATGAAACTCCTACCCTGAAACTGCAGCCCTGAATCTCAAGCCCTGAAACCAGAGACCTGAAACCCATGCCCTGAAACTCATGTGCTGAATCTCATTCCCTGAAACTCATGTCCTGAAACTCATGCCCTGAATCTCATGCCGTGAAACACTTGCACTCAAACTCATGCTCTGAAACTGATGCCCTGAATCTCATGCACTGAAGCTCATGCCCCGAATCTCCTGCCCTGAAACTCCTGCCCTGAATCTCCTGCCCTGAATCTCCTGCCCTGAAACTCATTCCCTGAATCTCATGCCCTGAAACTCATGCACTGAAACACCTTCCCTAAAACTCATGCACTGAATCTCATGCCCTGAATTTCATGCCCTGAATCTCATGCCCTGAAACTCACGCCCTGAATTACATGCCCTGAAACTCCTGCCCTGAAACTCATGACCTGAAACTCATGCCCTAAATCTCCTGTCCTGAATCTCCTGCCCTGAAACTCATACCCTGAATCTCATGCTCTGAATCTCAGGCTCTGAAACTCCTGCACTGAAACACATGCCCTGAATGTCATGCCCTGAAATTCCTGCCCTGAAACTCATGCCATGAATCTCATGCCCTGAAACTCCTGCACTGAAACTCCTTCCCTAAAACTCATGCCCTGAATCTCATGCCATGAATTTCCTGCCCTGAAACTCATACCCTGAATCTCATGCCCTGAAACTCCTGCACTGAAACTCCTGCCCTGAAAAACTTGCCCTGAATCTCATGCCCTGAAACTCCTGCCATGAAACTCCTGTCCTGAATCTCATGCCCTGAAACTCATGCCCTGAAACTCATGCCCAGAATCTGATGCCCTGAAACTCCTGCCCTCAAACTCATGCACTGAAACTCATGCACTGAAACTCATGCACTGAATCTCATGCCTTGAAACACCTGTCCTGAATCTCATGCCCTGAAACTCATACCCTGAATCTCATGCTCTGAAACTCATGCTATGAAACTCCTGCACTGCAACTCCTTCACTGTAACTCCTGCCCTGAAACTCATGCCCTGAATCTCATGCTCTGAAACTCCTGCTGTGAAACTCCTGTCCTGAATCTCCTGCCTTGAAACACATGCCCTGAATCCCATATCCTGAAACTCCTGCCCTGAATCACCTGCCCTGAAACTCATGCCCTGAATCTCATGCCCTGAAACTCCTGCATTGAAACACCTGCCCTAAAACTCATGCCCTGAATCCCATGCCCTGAAATTCCTGCCCTGAAACTCATGCCCTGAATCTCATGCCCTGAAACTCCTGGCATGAAACTCCTGCCCTGAAACTGCAGCCCTGAATCTCAAGCCCTGAAACCACAGACCTGAAACCCATGCCCTGAAACTCATGTCCTGAAACTCAAGCCCTGAATCTCATGCACTGAAACTCATGCCCTAAATCTCATACCCTGAAACTCCTGCCCTGAAACTCATGCACTGAAACTCATGCCCTGAATCACATGCCCTAAAACTCCTGCCCTGAATCAACTGCCCAGAAACTCATGCCCTGAATTACATGCCCTGAAATACCTGCCCTGAATCACATGCCCTGAAACTCCTTGCCTGAAACACATGCCCTGAAACTCATGCCCTGAAACTCATGCCCTGAATCTCCTGTCCTGAAACTCATGCCCTGAATCTCATGCCCTGAATCTCATGCCCTGAAACTCCAGCACTGAAACACCTGCCCTGAATCTCCTGCCCTGAAAATCATGCCCTGAATCTCATGCCCTGAATCTCATGCTCTGAAACTCGTGCACTCAATCTCATGCCCTCAAGTTCCTGCACTGAAACTCATGCCCTGAACCTCATGCACTGACACTCAAGCCCTGAATCTCATGCCCTGAAACTCATGTCCTAAATCACATAACCTGAAAGTCCTGCCCTGAAACTCATGCACTGAAACTCTTGCCCTGAATCACATGCCCTAAAACTCCTGCCCTGAATCATCTTCCCACAAACTCATGCCCTGAATTACATGCCCTGAAATACCTGCCCTGAATCTCATCCCCTGAAACTCATGCCCTGAATCTCATGCCCTGAAATCCCTGCCCTCAAACTCATGCACTGAAACTCATGCCCTGAATCTCATGCCCTGAAACTCCTGCACTGAAACTCATGCCATGAATCTCATATCCTGAAACTCACGCCCTGAATTACATGCCCTGAAACTCCTGCCCTGAAACTCATGACCTGAAACTCATGCCCTAAAGCTCCTGTCCTGAAACTCCTGTCCTGAATCTCCTGTCCTGAATCTCCTGCCCTGAAACTCATACACTGAATCTCATGCTCTGAATCTCAGGCTCTGAAACTCCTGCACTGAAACACATGCCCTGAATGTCATGCCCTGAAATTCCTGCCCTGAAACTCATGCCATGAATCTCATGCCCTGAAACTCCTGCACTGAAACTCCTTCCCTAAAACTCATGCCCTGAATCTCATGCCATGAAATTCCTGCCCTGAAACTCATACCCTGAATCTCATGCCCTGAAACTCCTGCACTGAAACTCCTGCCCTGAAAAACTTGCCCTGAATCTCATGCCCTGAAACTCCTGCCATGAAACTCCTGTCCTGAATCTCATGCCCTGAAACTCATGCCCTGAAACTCATGCCCTGAATCTGATGCCCTGAAACTCCTGCCCTCAAACTCATGCACTGAAACTCATGCACTGAAACTCATGCACTGAATCTCATGCCTTGAAACACCTGTCCTGGATCTCATGCCCTGAAACTCATGCCCTGAATCTGATGCTCTGTATCTCATGCTATGAAACTCCTGTCCTGAATCTCCTGCCTTGAAACACATGCCCTGAATCCCATATCCTGAAACTCCTGCCCTGAATCACCTGCCCTGAAACTCATGCCCTGAATCTCATGCCCTGAAACTCCTGCATTGAAACACCTGCCCTAAAACTCATGCCCTGAATCCCATGCCCTGAAATTCCTGCCCTGAAACTCATGCCCTGAATCTCATGCCCTGAAACTCCTGGCATGAAACTCCTGCCCTGAAACTGCAGCCCTGAATCTCAAGCCCTGAAACCACAGACCTGAAACCCATGCCCTGAAACTCATGTCCTGAAACTCAAGCCCTGAATCTCATGCACTGAAACTCATGCCCTAAATCTCATACCCTGAAACTCCTGCCCTGAAACTCATGCACTGAAACTCATGCCCTGAATCACATGCCCTAAAACTCCTGCCCTGAATCAACTGCCCAGAAACTCATGCCCTGAAATACCTGCCCTGAATCTCATGCCCTGAAACTCATGCCCTGAATCTCATGCCCTGAAACTCCTGCACTGAAACTCATGCACTGAAACTCATGCCCTGAATCACATGCCCTGAAACTCCTTGCCTGAAACACATGCCCTGAAACTCATGCCATGAAATTCCTGCCCTGAAACTCATACCCTGAATCTCATGCCCTGAAACTCCTGCACTGAAGCTCCTGCCCTGAAAAACTTGCCCTGAATCTCATGCCCTGAAACTCCTGCCATGAAACTCCTGTCCTGAATCTCATGCCCTGAAACTCATGCCCTGAAACTCATGCCCTGAATCTGATGCCCTGAAACTCCTGCCCTCAAACTCATGCACTGAAACTCATGCACTGAATCTCATGCCTTGAAACACCTGTCCTGGATCTCATGCCCTGAAACTCATGCCCTGAATCTGATGCTCTGTATCTCATGCTATGAAACTCCTGCACTGCAACTCCTTCACTGTAACTCCTGCCCTGAAACTCATGCCCTGAATCTCATGCTCTGAAACTCCTGCTGTGAAACTCCTGTCCTGAATCTCCTGTCTTGAAACACATGCCCTGAATCTCATGCCCTGAAACTCCTGCATTGAAACACCTGCCCTAAAACTCATGCCCTGAATCCCATGCCCTGAATTTCCTGCCCTGAAACTCATGCCCTGAATCACATGCCCTGAAACTCCTGGCATGAAACTCCTGCCCTGAAACTCATGCCCTGAAACTCAAGCCCTGAATCTCATGCACTGAAACTCATGCCCTAAATCTCATACCCTGAAACTCCTGCCCTGAAACTCATGCACTGAAACTCATGCCCTGAATCACATGCCCTAAAACTCCTGCCCTGAATCAACTGCCCAGAAACTCATGCCCTGAATTACATGCCCTGAAATACCTGCCCTGAATCTCATGCCCTGAAACTCATGCCCTGAATCTCATGCCCTGAAACTCCTGCACTGAAACTCATGCACTGAAACTCATGCCCTGAATCACATGCCCTGAAACTCCTTGCCTGAAACACATGCCCTGAAACTCATGCCCTGAAACTCATGCTATGAAACTCGTGCACTCAATCTCATGCCCTCAAGTTCCTGCACTGAAACTCATGCCCTGAACCTCATGCACTGAAACTCAAGCCCTGAATCTCATGCCCTGAAACTCATGTCCTAAATCACATAACCTGAAAGTCCTGCCCTGAAACTCATGCACTGAAACTCCTGCATTGAAACACCTGCCCTAAAACTCATGCCCTGAATCCCATGCCCTGAAATTCCTGCCCTGAAACTCATGCCCTGAATCTCATGCCCCGAAACTCCTGGCATGAAACTCCTACCCTGAAACTGCAGCCCTGAATCTCAAGCCCTGAAACCAGAGACCTGAAACCCATGCCCTGAAACTCATGTGCTGAATCTCATTCCCTGAAACTCATGTCCTGAAACTCATGCCCTGAATCTCATGCCGTGAAACACTTGCACTCAAACTCATGCTCTGAAACTGATGCCCTGAATCTCATGCACTGAAGCTCATGCCCCGAATCTCCTGCCCTGAAACTCCTGCCCTGAATCTCCTGCCCTGAATCTCCTGCCCTGAAACTCATTCCCTGAATCTCATGCCCTGAAACTCATGCACTGAAACACCTTCCCTAAAACTCATGCACTGAATCTCATGCCCTGAATTTCATGCCCTGAATCTCATGCCCTGAAACTCACGCCCTGAATTACATGCCCTGAAACTCCTGCCCTGAAACTCATGACCTGAAACTCATGCCCTAAATCTCCTGTCCTGAATCTCCTGCCCTGAAACTCATACCCTGAATCTCATGCTCTGAATCTCAGGCTCTGAAACTCCTGCACTGAAACACATGCCCTGAATGTCATGCCCTGAAATTCCTGCCCTGAAACTCATGCCATGAATCTCATGCCCTGAAACTCCTGCACTGAAACTCCTTCCCTAAAACTCATGCCCTGAATCTCATGCCATGAATTTCCTGCCCTGAAACTCATACCCTGAATCTCATGCCCTGAAACTCCTGCACTGAAACTCCTGCCCTGAAAAACTTGCCCTGAATCTCATGCCCTGAAACTCCTGCCATGAAACTCCTGTCCTGAATCTCATGCCCTGAAACTCATGCCCTGAAACTCATGCCCAGAATCTGATGCCCTGAAACTCCTGCCCTCAAACTCATGCACTGAAACTCATGCACTGAAACTCATGCACTGAATCTCATGCCTTGAAACACCTGTCCTGAATCTCATGCCCTGAAACTCATACCCTGAATCTCATGCTCTGAAACTCATGCTATGAAACTCCTGCACTGCAACTCCTTCACTGTAACTCCTGCCCTGAAACTCATGCCCTGAATCTCATGCTCTGAAACTCCTGCTGTGAAACTCCTGTCCTGAATCTCCTGCCTTGAAACACATGCCCTGAATCCCATATCCTGAAACTCCTGCCCTGAATCACCTGCCCTGAAACTCATGCCCTGAATCTCATGCCCTGAAACTCCTGCATTGAAACACCTGCCCTAAAACTCATGCCCTGAATCCCATGCCCTGAAATTCCTGCCCTGAAACTCATGCCCTGAATCTCATGCCCTGAAACTCCTGGCATGAAACTCCTGCCCTGAAACTGCAGCCCTGAATCTCAAGCCCTGAAACCACAGACCTGAAACCCATGCCCTGAAACTCATGTCCTGAAACTCAAGCCCTGAATCTCATGCACTGAAACTCATGCCCTAAATCTCATACCCTGAAACTCCTGCCCTGAAACTCATGCACTGAAACTCATGCCCTGAATCACATGCCCTAAAACTCCTGCCCTGAATCAACTGCCCAGAAACTCATGCCCTGAATTACATGCCCTGAAATACCTGCCCTGAATCACATGCCCTGAAACTCCTTGCCTGAAACACATGCCCTGAAACTCATGCCCTGAAACTCATGCCCTGAATCTCCTGTCCTGAAACTCATGCCCTGAATCTCATGCCCTGAATCTCATGCCCTGAAACTCCAGCACTGAAACACCTGCCCTGAATCTCCTGCCCTGAAAATCATGCCCTGAATCTCATGCCCTGAATCTCATGCTCTGAAACTCGTGCACTCAATCTCATGCCCTCAAGTTCCTGCACTGAAACTCATGCCCTGAACCTCATGCACTGACACTCAAGCCCTGAATCTCATGCCCTGAAACTCATGTCCTAAATCACATAACCTGAAAGTCCTGCCCTGAAACTCATGCACTGAAACTCTTGCCCTGAATCACATGCCCTAAAACTCCTGCCCTGAATCATCTTCCCACAAACTCATGCCCTGAATTACATGCCCTGAAATACCTGCCCTGAATCTCATCCCCTGAAACTCATGCCCTGAATCTCATGCCCTGAAATCCCTGCCCTCAAACTCATGCACTGAAACTCATGCCCTGAATCTCATGCCCTGAACCTCCTGCACTGAAACTCATGCCATGAATCTCATATCCTGAAACTCACGCCCTGAATCACATGCCCTGAAAATCCTGCCCTGAAACTCATGCCCTGAAACTCATGCCCTGAATCTCATGCCCTGAATCTCATGCCCTGAAACTCCTGCACTGAAACACCTGCCCTACATCTCCTGCCCTGAAAATCATGCCCTGAATCTCATGCCCTGAATCTCATGCTCTGAAACTCGTGCACTGAATCTCATGCCCTAAAGTTCCTGCACTGAAACTCATGCCCTGAATCTCATGCCCTGAAACTCATGCCCTGAACCTCATGCCCTGAAACTCAAGTCCTGAATCTCATGCCCTGAAACTCATTCCCTAAATCACATACCCTGAAACTCCTGCCCTGGATCATCTGCCCAGAAACTCATGCCCTGAATTACATGCCCTGAAATACCTGCCCTGAATCTCATGCCCTGAAACTCATGCCCTGAATCTCATGCCCTGAAACTCCTGCCATCAAACTCATGCACTGAAACTCATGCCCTGAATCTCATGCCTTGGAACTCCTGCCCTCAAACTCATGCACTGAAACTCATGCCCTGAATCTCATGCCTTGAAACTCCTGTACTGAATCTCATGCCCTGAAACTCATGCCCTGAATCTCATGCCCTGAAATTCCTGCTCTGAAACTCTTGCCATGAATCTCATATCCTGAAACTCACGCCCTGAATTACATGCCCAGAAACTCCTGCCCTGAAACTCATGCCCTGAAACTCATGCCCTGAATCTCCTGTCCTGAAACTCATGCCCTGAATCTCATGCCCTCAAGTTCCTGCACTGAAACTCATGCCCTGAAACTCATGTCCTGAATCTCATTCCCTGAAACTCATGTCCTGAAACTTATGCCCTGAATCACATGCCGTGAAACTCTTGCACTGAAACTCCTGCACTGAAACTCATGCCCTGAATCTCATGCCCTGAAACTCATGCCCTGAACCTCATGCCCTGAAACTCAAGCCCTGAATCTCATGCCCTGCAACTCATGCCCTAAATCACATACCCTGAAACTCCTGCCCTGAATCATCTGCCCAGAAACTCATGCCCTGAATTACATGCCCTGAAATACCTGCCCTGAATCTCATGCCCTGAAACTCATGCCCTGAATCTCATGCCCTGAAACTCCTGCCATCAAACTCATGCACTGAAACTCATGCCCTGAATCTCATGCCTTGGAACACCTGCCCTAAAACTCATGCACTGAAACTCATGCCCTGAATCTCATGCCTTGAAACTCCTGTACTGAATCTCATGCCCTGAAACTCATGCCCTGAATCTCATGCCCTGAAACTCCTGCACAGAAACTCTTGCCATGAATCTCATATCCTGAAACTCACGCCCTGAATGACATGCCCTGAAACTCCTGCCCTGAAACTCATGCCCTGAATCTCCTGTCCTGAAACTCATGCCCTGAATCTCATGCCCTCAAGTTCCTGCACTGAAACTCATGCCCTGAAACTCATGTCCTGAATCTCATTCCCTGAAACTCATGTCCTGAAACTTATGCCCTGAATCACATGCCGAGAAACTCTTGCACTGAAACTCCTGCCCTGAAAATCATGCCCTGAATCTCATGCACTGAAACTCATGCCCTGAACCTCATGCTCTGAAACTCCTGCTGTGAAACTCCTGTCCTGAAACTCCTGCCCTGAATCACCTGCCCTGAAACTCATGCCCTGAATCTCATGCCCTGAAACTCCTGCATTGAAACACCTGCCCTAAAACTCATGCCCTGAATCCCATGCCCTGAAATTCCAACCCTGAAACTCATGCCCTGAATCTCATGCCCCGAAACTCCTGGCATGAAACTCCTGCCCTGAAACTGCAGCCCTGAATCTCAAGCCCTGAAACCAGAGACCTGAAACCCATGCCCTGAAACTCATGTGCTGAATCTCATTCCCTGAAACTCATGTCCTGAAACTCATGCCCTGAATCTCATGCCGTGAAACACTTGCACTCAAACTCATGCTCTGAAACTGATGCCCTGAATCTCATGCACTGAAGCTCATGCCCCGAATCTCCTGCCCTGAAACTCCTGCCCTGAATCTCCTGCCCTGAATCTCCTGCCCTGAAACTCATTCCCTGAATCTCATGCCCTGAAACTCATGCACTGAAACACCTTCCCTAAAACTCATGCACTGAATCTCATGCCCTGAATTTCATGCCCTGAATCTCATGCCCTGAAACTCCTGCACTGAAACTCATGCCATGAATCTCATATCCTGAAACTCACGCCCTGAATTACATGCCCTGAAACTCCTGCCCTGAAACTCATGACCTGAAACTCATGCCCTAAAGCTCCTGTCCTGAAACTCCTGTCCTGAATCTCCTGTCCTGAATCTCCTGCCCTGAAACTCATACCCTGAATCTCATGCTCTGAATCTCAGGCTCTGAAACTCCTGCACTGAAACACATGCCCTGAATGTCATGCCCTGAAATTCCTGCCCTGAAACTCATGCCATGAATCTCATGCCCTGAAACTCCTGCACTGAAACTCCTTCCCTAAAACTCATGCCCTGAATCTCATGCCATGAATTTCCTGCCCTGAAACTCATACCCTGAATCTCATGCCCTGAAACTCCTGCACTGAAACTCCTGCCCTGAAAAACTTGCCCTGAATCTCATGCCCTGAAACTCCTGCCATGAAACTCCTGTCCTGAATCTCATGCCCTGAAACTCATGCCCTGAAACTCATGCCCTGAATCTGATGCCCTGAAACTCCTGCCCTCAAACTCATGCACTGAAACTCATGCACTGAATCTCATGCCTTGAAACACCTGTCCTGAATCTCATGCCCTGAAACTCATACCCTGAATCTCATGCTCTGAAACTCATGCTATGAAACTCCTGCACTGCAACTCCTTCACTGTAACTCCTGCCCTGAAACTCATGCCCTGAATCTCATGCTCTGAAACTCCTGCTGTGAAACTCCTGTCCTGAATCTCCTGCCTTGAAACACATGCCCTGAATCCCATATCCTGAAACTCCTGCCCTGAATCACCTGCCCTGAAACTCATGCCCTGAATCTCATGCCCTGAAACTCCTGCATTGAAACACCTGCCCTAAAACTCATGCCCTGAATCCCATGCCCTGAAATTCCTGCCCTGAAACTCATGCCCTGAATCTCATGCCCTGAAACTCCTGGCATGAAACTCCTGCCCTGAAACTGCAGCCCTGAATCTCAAGCCCTGAAACCACAGACCTGAAACCCATGCCCTGAAACTCATGTCCTGAAACTCAAGCCCTGAATCTCATGCACTGAAACTCATGCCCTAAATCTCATACCCTGAAACTCCTGCCCTGAAACTCATGCACTGAAACTCATGCCCTGAATCACATGCCCTAAAACTCCTGCCCTGAATCAACTGCCCAGAAACTCATGCCCTGAATTACATGCCCTGAAATACCTGCCCTGAATCACATGCCCTGAAACTCCTTGCCTGAAACACATGCCCTGAAACTCATGCCCTGAAACTCATGCCCTGAATCTCCTGTCCTGAAACTCATGCCCTGAATCTCATGCCCTGAATCTCATGCCCTGAAACTCCAGCACTGAAACACCTGCCCTGAATCTCCTGCCCTGAAAATCATGCCCTGAATCTCATGCCCTGAATCTCATGCTCTGAAACTCGTGCACTCAATCTCATGCCCTCAAGTTCCTGCACTGAAACTCATGCCCTGAACCTCATGCACTGACACTCAAGCCCTGAATCTCATGCCCTGAAACTCATGTGCTAAATCACATAACCTGAAAGTCCTGCCCTGAAACTCATGCACTGAAACTCTTGCCCTGAATCACATGCCCTAAAACTCCTGCCCTGAATCATCTTCCCACAAACTCATGCCCTGAATTACATGCCCTGAAATACCTGCCCTGAATCTCATCCCCTGAAACTCATGCCCTGAATCTCATGCCCTGAAATTCCTGCCCTCAAACTCATGCACTGAAACTCATGCCCTGAATCTCATGCCCTGAAACTCCTGCACTGAAACTCATGCCATGAATCTCATATCCTGAAACTCACGCCCTGAATCACATGCCCTGAAAATCCTGCCCTGAAACTCATGCCCTGAAACTCATGCCCTGAATCTCATGCCCTGAATCTCATGCCCTGAAACTCCTGCACTGAAACACC